>NC_142895.1:2595000-2877500 GCF_054131105.1 Drosophila navojoa | reverse complement strand
CAGCAGCAGAAGCAGCAGCAGCAGCAGAAGCAGCAGCAGCAACAGCAGCAACAGCAACAGCAGCAACAACAATAGCAACAACAGCAACAGCAGCAGTGTTAATAGCAATAGCAGTAACAACAGCAACAGCTCATATTAGTGTCTCTGTTTAAACAGAGTAGAGTAGCAGCAGCGACAGCAACAGCAACAGCAACAGCAGCAGCAGCAGTAGTAATAGCAATAGCAATAGCAACAGCAACAATAGCAACAACAGCAACAGCTCATTTTAGTGTCTCTCTTTACACAGGGTAGAGAAGTAGCAGCAACAGCAACAACACCTATAACAGCAGCAACAGCAACAGCAACATTAGTTGCTTTACATTGTCAATTGTCATTCTACTCAAACTTCTTGGCCTATGTCTCACTCTCTCTCTCACTATCTCTCACTCTTTCTCACTCTCCCACAATTATGCTTAAAAGCAGCAACAGCAACAGCAGCAACTCTCTTGCACTACAGCAATATAGCACACAGCAACAACATATACTCTCCTTTATATAGCATCTCTTTCCACATAGCAACACAGGACATGTCAGCAACAACAACAGCAACAGCAGCAGCAACAACAGCAGCAGCAGCAGCAACAGCAACAACAGCAACAGCTACTTTTGCATACAGCTTCCCCTTCTCATTTCTGCGCTTTCGCTGCCTCCACACTCTGTCCCCTTGACTCGTCCAGCACTCGTGCCCGCACCCCTCGCTGGCCTAAACCTTTGACAGCTTTGGCAACTTTGAGACCTCTGAACTATGGCAACGGCATTTGGGCAACTGGGCAATTTTTGATGTGTGCACATAAATCACTCTCGCACATCCGCACACACACACACACACACGTAGCTAGATAGTTGCTAGTTGAAGTGGGCTGTGTTGTGACTGTGGGCGTGGCAGTGGGCATAAGTAAATCGCAAATTTCCAGCGCCAAATGGCATTAAGTCCGTCGCGTTATTGAGTTAAATTGAAAAATAAGCGAGCGACAGTTACAGTTGTTGTTGCTGTTGTTGTTGCTGCTGTTGATGTTGTTACTGTTGTTGTTGCTGTTGTTGTTGCGCACAGCAATTGTTCGCACTTGTCGCAGAGCTCAACTGTGGCCCCCAAGCCCATGTTGCGCATTATTTGCAACTATTTCATTGAGGCAACATCAACATCATCAGCGTCGTCATCATCATCATCATCATCATCATTATTATTGTCATCATTATGATTATGAGCAGTTGGACGGTTGCTGCTGTTGCTCTAGTTGCATGCAACACGTTTGCTTGACACTTGTTGCCGCTTCCTTGGCGCGTGCTCGCGATTTTCGTTTGCCTAGCCCACGCCCCCGCCCTCGCCCTCGCTGCCGCCACGCCTACTCCAGGCGACCACCCCTTTGCCACGAAATGGTCCACTTGTGTTTGCTTTAATGAAAACTGATTGCAGCTGTGCCCTTGCCTGTCCACTTCCATGATATATTCTACCTCTGCCTCTACCTCTGCCTCTACCTCTGCCTTTGCCTCTGCCTCTACCACTCTACCTCTGCTCTATCTCTGCCTCTACCTCTGCCTCTACCTCTGCCTCTACCTCTGCCTCTACCTCTGCCTCTACCTCTGCCGTTGCCTCTATCACTGCCTCTACCTCTGGCTCTCTTATGTCTCTGCATCTGCCTCTACCTCGGCTTCTGCAATTGTCTCAATCTCTATTACTGCCTTTACTCTTGCCTCTACTCCTGCCTCTACCACTGCTCTTGCCTCTGCCTTTACCTCTGGTTCTGCTTCTGTCTCTACATCTGCCTCTACCTCTGCTTCTGCTACTGTCGACCACTACCTCTACCTCTAAATCTGCTTCTATCTCGGTCTCTACCTCTATCTCTATCTCTTTCTCTGCCTCTATCTCTGCTTCTACCTTTGCTTCTGTCTCTGTCTCTACATTTATCTCTGCCTCTACCTCTGCTTCTGCTTTTGCTTCTGTCTCTGCCGTTGCCTCTACCCCAACTTCTGCATCGATCTCTACTTCTACCTCTGCTTGTCTCTGCCTCTACCTCTGTCTCTGTCACTAACTCAATTAGCAGTAGGGCAAAACTTTCGTGCCGAAATGAGATCTCGAGGAATCATGTCGAGCTGGAATCGAGAGAGAGAATTCTCAACTTGAGTAACTTTTCATACTGTCTATCCTGACTTTTATGTGCTTTACTCTTCTAGTTAAATACCTGAAAGCTTAACTAATTTGATACCTTTATATCTGATGTACACTTACTGTACCCAGAGTTGTCTTGCTATCTGTTGATCTATCTATATCTATGTATAAGATATACCTAGCTTTTTTGATTTATAAATATATAGATATTTATTTAACTCTATATAGCTTTATAAATATATTTCTAATCAATCCTTGACTCCATACTTCTAGCTCGTATAGCAAAAACTTTCATTGAAATGCCTTTAAATGATTAGATTAAGTAAAACTACCTAAGCTGTTCCACAAATTTCTATTTACATATTTAAATGTTTATATATATATATATATAGAAGATATACCTATATATATCTTCTATGTCCCTCTTATATCTCCGGCTTCGACTTCTTCGTATCTATATCTGTTCATTTCTACATATACCCCCATAGGGTTTCTATATCTGCCTTTATCTGTCTGTATTCTCAACTCTTTCTATACTTTCATCACTTTTGCATTAAGGCCCACAAAATTTCCCCATTTTCCGAGGAATCTTTCAGCCCGGCCTCTATTAAGTCTATCTCATCTTAGCTCCAGACTTTCGTCTGTTTAACTAGGCGGTGCCTAGTCCCAAGCAATTCATTTGTTTAGCTATAATTAGTTTTATGTTTCTAGTCAAGCTTAGGTCAGAGTAGGTCTCTCTCTATCTTCCCCCTTCTCTCTCTCTCTCTCTCTCTCTCGCTCTCTGTCCCTATCTAATGCAAGCTAAACAATTCAATTGGAATTTGGGGTCAACTGTGATTCGACTGACCTACGCTTACTATCTAAGGCAAATAAGAGAGAAAAACTAAAACTAGACACAGCTGGAGAAAACGAGTAAGCAAATGGGTTTATTTTGTATTCCCTCTGATCCAAGTAATGCCCCCCGTAGCTGCTGTTGTTTTTCTGTAATTTGAGCTGTAGAATTTCATAATAATCGCAGTTGTTGTTGTTGTTGTTGTAGGTCGTCAATTTATTAAGCTTGACATATGTATGTGTGTGTGTGTGTGTGAGTGTGAGTGTATCTATATGCAACAGCTGCAATTTTTGCGGCTAGCCAATTGCTTAATATATATACAGACATGCATATATATATAGTTTTTTATATGCATACATACATACATGCATATATATGTGGTTGTATATAATATAATATAATATATATTCATATAGCTCCCGCTGGCATTTATCCAGTTACATCGCTGCAAAGGAAATACAATGGAAAAATGAGACAAACAAAAATAATTTGTTGAAATTTATGAATTAGAATTTATTTATACAGCACACACACACTCTCTCACACACACACACTCACACACATTTGCTCCCTGTGGTATCCGAAAAAAAAGCGCGCCTTTAATAGATACAAATGTATCTAATGAATGCAGCGCAACGCGCGTTCAAGTCTTTGCGCCTGATTTATGCATACTCTACCTCTCTCTCCCTCTCCCTCTCTCTCTGTCTGTCTCCCTTTTGCACTCTCTTTTTCACCCTCTCTCTCTTTCTTTCTCTTTCTCGCTCACACTCTTTAGCTGCTCGCTGGAAGATGGGCAACGCCGGCTACACATGCATCCGTCGCACCTTTTGCTGGCTCAACATCATTTTGTGGGTGAGTTTTATTTTAGCTTTTCTTCTATTCTCTTTTTTTTTGTATAACCAGCTGACAACGCGGCCAGGGCCGGATATGCTGTTGTTGCAGCAACAACAACATCTACAACAACAATGGACAACAACACATCAAATCGATGCGACGCCGGCTAAAAGTTCTCAGCCTCGTCTGCAGCGGAAACGTCAAAGTTGCTCCATTGTCTCACAAACTCTCTAGCGCTATCTCTGTCTCACCGCCATCCTCTCTCCCATCCACTCTTTTGTTAGGCTGTTGCAGCAGCCGTTGCTATCGAACGATCCATCGATAATAGGCTTATCTGCCCCCCACCCATCTCTCATCATATCTCATTCTCTTCTGTTTAATGCTATTTAAACTTTACTAGCTATCGATTATTATCGATAAATGTTGTCTGTTGGTATTTTATGCCTATAGCTCGCTCGCAATCGCATTCCCATCACTCATCTTCCCATCCTCCTCTCTTTGGTGCATTACATCCCTAGCCATAGCTATCGATTATTATCGATACAATATACACCTTGTTGCTATTGCTCGTATTCGTTTACCAATAGCAATCTAAAACCCCTGTCTGCCTGCCTCTCCACCCCTTCAATCATCATCTCTCATTTTCATCTCTTTCATCCCTCTTTTGCTATCGATTATTATCGATAAATTGTTGCCATCTTACGCAATCGTTTACCAATTGCCCATCTTAGCATCCATACCACCATTCAACATTTCTCATTTTCATCTCCCGTATTCCTCACTTTAAATCGATAATTATCGATAAATTGTATCGATTGTTGATATCTTTTGTCATCGTCAATCGATCATATCTCTGCCTCCCATCTCTCATTTTCTCTTCTATGCTTTACATCCATCACATCCGATCGATAATTATCGATAAGTTTCATCTTAATTTGCTTGCAGCTTTGCAGTTGCGCCTTTCTCGGCGCTGGACTCTGGCTGCGCCTCAGCTACGAGGGCTACGCAACGCTGCTGCCGCAGCATGCGGGCCTCAGTGCGGACACGATCTTCATGTGCATCGGTGGCATCGGCTTTGTGGTCAGCTTCTTCGGCTGCTGCGGGGCCTGGGTGCAGTCGCGCTGCCTGCTCGTGCTGGTAAGTGCAAGGGGGCGACAGCCCTATCGAGGGACCACTGTCTAAACTAATCGGCTGTCCACTGCAGTACTTCATGCTGATTGTGATGCTGTTCATGAGCGAGTTCCTTGTCGGCTCCATTGCGTTCCTCTTCCGCGGCGGCCTCGGACGCACCCTGGCCAACGAGCTGCGCTTCGGCATCGAGCGTCACTATAATGCCAGCGATCGGGGCTCCCTGGTGGCACCGTCTGTGGCCGCCATTTGGGACAGCGTTCAGCAGTCGGTGAGTTATCTCTTTCCCTCTATCTATCTCTCTTAGCATATAGTTATATACTCTATTCGTTTACCTACTATATGAGAAGGGAGTCTACAATAGCATCAGGATTAGCTAATAGCAATTATTGATTGTGATCACCGTTTTAAAGGCATCCTGAATACTACAGCTTGAGAGCCACAGGGAGCCAATGAATTAACAGGCCTTACTTCAGCTATATTCCTATTTCTCTCTCTCTCTGTCTCTATCTATCTTTATTTTTCTTTCTGTCTCTCTATCTCTCTTTTTCCTTCTCTGTCTCTCTCTCTGGCCTTCTATCACTCTTTGTCTCTCTCTCCTTCGCTCATTGAACCAGTAGCTGGGCGCAAGACTTGAACAGAGTTTCAGAGTTCAGAGTTACAATAGCCGCACAGTTTTAGAGCCACTGCGGCAAGCATTCGACCAAGTAGCAATACTTCGATAGTATGGATGTCATAGTAAGTGCAAAGTTGGCTTAAGCTAATCACCAATAGTAGTTCACAGCACCGTCTTGAAGCTACCATGTAGAGTCTACAGTTTAAGAATCACAAAGCCAAAGAAGGTACATATATGAATATGTTAAGGATAGATTCAAGTCACAATGGAAAAAAAAAGAAAAAAAACACAAAGAGTTCAACTAGATTTAAGACCCGAATTGTAGAGCTTGAAGACCATCAAACTTTATCAACAAATTGTAGGTTGCTTAGCTCTGGCTGATACGAAAGGACCCCAGACGACAGCTTTGGCGATAGTACCATTATCTTAGAGTGTGTGGAGAAAAACTAAGGCTAAGGCCGCAGTTAATTAAGCGAATAGAAATTAATTTCCAAACACTTTGATTTTACCAAAGTTCAAGGCACACTTTGATTGGGCAAATTGTGTAAAAAAGGTAGTGGAGCAAAAGCCTAGATTGATTGCAAAGTTCTCTATGGTAATAAGTGGATCAAAGGCCTACGTTGTTTGGAAAATTCTGTTAAAAACTTTGGCATGAAAAATATTTGGAGTAAAGTAGTATATGGGTTAAAAGTCATTAAGGAACGAGAGCTTTGTAGATGTTGCTAATGGATCTACAAAGCTAACCAGTGCTCAACTAGCAGTCTATAGCTATTACAGTTGTAGAGCCACTAGGCTATACAGTTTTGGAGTCACGAAGAGTTGACTCTCTTGCAAGGAAGCCACCACATCTGTGAATAGAGTATGTAGATAAGAGTTAACTGTCTTGTTTCTCTCTCTCTCTTTCTTCACATAACTCTCTCACGCTCACGCTCTCACTCTCTCACTCCCTCTCTCGCTCCCTTTCACTTTCTCTTACAGTTTGAGTGCTGCGGCGTCTCGTCATTTGAGGATTGGTACGACATTCAGTCATGGAGCGGCAAGCGCTGGGTGCCCGACTCCTGCTGCCGTCAACTGTACGATCAGCGCCAACTGCTGACGGAGGGCTCCGGCGACGGGCTGGGCGCGATGCGTGTGGACTGCGGACGATCGGAGAATCCGTCGCTGTGGTGGGACAAGGGCTGCGCCCACTCGCTGCAGAACTGGTTCAACGGCCAGCTGAACGTGGTGGGCGCCATCGGGCTGGGCATCGCGTTCGTGCAGCTGTTCGGGCTGATCACCTCGATGCTGTTGTTCTGCACCGTGAAGCACAAGCGGGCATCGGACACCTACAAGTCGTACTCCCCATCCATAGATCCGCAGACGCGCACCAGCAGCTGGGAGGATTGAACTCGATTGTAGCTAGCGGCGAGAATTTCTAAAGCGACGCCTCGATCAAGGCTATATATTGCATAATGTTTACTTCTATATAGATGCATATAGATATCAGCTACTACTTCTTCTTCTTCTTCTTCTACGACTTGTTCAAGTTCTTTTGCGAAATGTGCCAAAAATTAATTTAAACATTAGTTTCCGTACGCCTTATTATAATAATTATTAGTGATGCATCATCCAAAATCCCAGCTGAGCTCGCCGTTCGTTCGTCTAATTAGTATTTCCCTCTTATTCAGTATTCACTGTAAGCGACGGTGCGTGCCTCAGCTCAATTCACTTTATCCAACTAGCTTTCTGGTATATCCATATTGTGATGTGCTCATCTAGTTTAGATAGCTCTCCCCATATATATAGATCTATTGGAACGACAACTGCCCGAAGGTTTATATATGGCATATAGATACAATATACAGATATATATCGATAAATATATATAAATATATATATTATCGTATGCGTATATATCAAGCACATTCCTAAACAAAATCAATAACAAAAGTTCTATTTAAGCTATAAAATAAATTAAACTATTTATTTAAATAAAGTTTATAAAAAAAAAAAATTAATAATAAATTTAAAGAAATATATCAAATATAAAGATATTTTTATTTTTGTGGCTCCAACTCTCAATACTCCTTCCTTAGAGACCCACTAGCTTGCCTCCGATAATATCCAGTTGAGCGGTAATTCCCTTCGAAACGGTGCGCGCCAGTTCCTTGGGTTTCTGTAATGCAAAAGATGAAAAGTAAGAAAATAATCTATTGTGCATATTATGCAATATATCTATCAATATATTCACATGAATCGTTCCGTAATATTGATATTGATATTTGCTGAAGTGGATTGTAGGTAGATAGGTCTCATATTGAAATCTTCAGAGTCAGGGGGCTGCTAGGCGAGCTCTACCTTGGGGAGGAATTCAAGGAAGCGCTGAAAAAATCTGAAGACCCTGTTCCAGTCCCTACTGGGACTAAAGGAGGCGACAGCAAGGGAAAGTTGCCGAGGTAGAGGCGTAAGACTAGGCTCATAGTCGGAGTATTTGCACTTAAGAACATAGAAATTAGATTAGATGAGATTTGGGAAAGTAAAGAAACTCTGAGATAGATAGATAGAGCAAGGGCACGTAGTAGAGGCAGCATGAGATACCATCGATTGTCAAAAGTATGCATATATTCCAAGAAAAAACAAGAGATTTTTTTTTTATCGACTACGCATAATCGATAATTTTGCATGCATTTATTTAGACCATCAAAATTTTACAGATAGGCCTAAAAGTAGCTACGATCATAACAAGAATTATCATAAATATAATAAATTATCAAACGCAACAGACGATGAAAAAATGAGAGCTTGCGAGGCTTGCAGTACATATAGCTCAGGAACAATAATGCTGTTATAAATAGTAAAGAAAGCATGCCAAACAGCTCGACGACATGGTCGTTTATATAAGTCAAAGCCGGTAGAGGTTCCGGTAGCACCTTGGGTGATTTACGTCCACGAGCAATGAGCTTGCTCAATTTCTTAAAGTGTTTCTCACATTTGAGTGGCACGCGGCGCAATACCTTGGCCTTGGGCCTTATTGGAGGATATTCGACCATGAATTCCACCATCTTTCGGGCGATCTGGCGAGTGCCACTAGGCCTATTACGATGACTTTCCCTTTGACTGTGCATACGAATCCGCGGCATCACTCTCAACGGAGGATTGATCTTTTCCACGAACTGCACAAGTCGAGGAGTTAGTTGCGTTCTCAAAGAGAGTCGGGTGTAACCGACTATGCAATGCACATTCACAGTTCATAAATAAAAGAGTTTTACAGAGCTAAGAGGATTTCCAGTATGCTTTTAAGCGTATCTTGCTGATTCGTTGGCAGAGAAAGATCTAGATTTTAATAGATGAATGGCTTTACGGATCAATGGATATACGGACCACTGATAAATTAATGATATTATCAAGGTATCAGCTCTAATGGAATAATTGATCCATTATTCAACATTCTATTCAATAAATGAATGGATCAAAGGATCAAGCAACGACCCATTGATGAATAAGTCTATAGGCCAATGGATCAATGGATCCCACGGACTCATATATTAACGTATTCATAGACATCTATACAAAGCATCTTGGACGGACAGACAGTGCTGGCTGGGACGGAGAGCTAACAAGTTCTTCTTTCTCAGCTTGTGAACGGACTGAACCAATGGATATACATATATGTCTAATCGCTTACTTCAGAATCGCTAACATCACCATTGCCATCCTCGGCCATATAACCCAAACGATTTGTCTTGTTCAATATATCCAAAACCTTATAGTGCCTAGCGGTGCCCAGGGCCTGATAGTCGTCCATATCGAATTCGTAGTCGCTGTCATCAAGGTGCACTTGCTTGAGCACATTACGATTCCATTTTGAATGTGGAGTATTGACGGTAAAAGGCGAATTTTCTGCCTCGCCTTTTGCATAACGTTTCTTTTTTCCAGAGTACATTATCGATTATATAATTTCAACTACTTATTGCTTTCGGAAAATAAATTTAAATATATTTTTTTTTCTGTTTTCAAATAATGTGTTCAGCTGTAGAAATAACTTATGAATGCGGACGGAACTGTGATGTCAGCGACCAAATCCAGTCGGTAGAGTCAAGGCCTACGTTGATTGTGAAAATTGTGTGAAGGAGGTAGTGGAACAAAGGCCTACATTGATTGAAAAACTCTGTGGAAAACAGTTACGTTTTCGTACACGTGGTGCAAAGGCCTACATAGATTAAAAAATTCGTCAAGAAATTGCGAAGAGCAAAGGCAAAAAAAGCCGTGGAGGAAAAGGCAAGACTGATTGGGAAATACGGTAGGAAGGTATAGCAGCATATATAAGCAATATAAGCTAGACGTATTCCTGTTCATCTTTAGAGCAGAGCAAGTTCTACGTAAGGTCAATGTTGAAGCTTTTCCATTTAGGGAACCGAAATCTTATACAAAACATAGAGAAAAATATTTGCATATACGATTGATCATATCATGAGCCATAAATATGTTGAGCTATTTCATAGAGCTATTAAATAAGTTATGGCTACGACTATTTGTTTAGGTTCGGCCTTCGGACGGAACCTTAAGCAAAACCAGAAGCGGGAAAGGCAAGACAGAGAGACGGCCGGGGCCTGGGGCGAGGCAGCTCTTGTGCAATGCAACGTGTGAATCAAGTAACGCAAGCGCAGACAATTTACACACGAAAAGAGATACAGATACAGAGAGTGAGAGAGAGAGAGAGAGGGGAGGGAGGCCAACTTACCTGTATGAAACTGTTGAGAAGATTGGAGAAGGCCTCATAACCATTGACAATTGAGCGCGATATGTTGTCGAACTTGTCACCATTGTTGCCATATTTCTCATGCTCGCTGATGCTGTCCAAAATGGGCACAGGCTGCAATTAACAAAAGTGATCAGTGAACAGAAATGAACAGCGATAAGTGATCAAAAGTAATCAGCAGTGATTAGCAGTGATTGGCAGTGGTCAAGGATATGTGATCAGTAATCAATGATCACAAGTGATCCTCAGTGATCAGTGATAAGCAATGATTAGACGTGGTCAGCAGTGATCAAAAGTGATCAGCATTGATCAGGGGTTTGTGATCAACAGTGATCAGTAGTCAATGATAAGCAGTGATCACCAGACATTAGCAGCCATAATCATAATTAAAAGTGATCAGCAGTGGTCAACCATATGTGATCACCAGTGATCAGGGATATATGATCAGCAGTTGCCAGGCATGTGTGATCAGCAGTGATCACCAGACATTAGCTACTATAATCAGAAGTGATCAAAAGTGATCAGCATTGGTCAGGGATATATGATAAACAGTGATCAGTAATTAGTGATCAGCAGTGATCAGGCATATGTGATAAGCAGTGATCACCAGACATTAGTAGCTATATTCAGCAGTGATCAGGGATATGTGATCACCAGTGATCAGTAATCAGTGATCAGCAGTGATCAGGGATATGTGATCAGTAATCAGTAATCAGATCACAAGTGATTTTCAGTGATTAGTAATAAGCAGTGATAAGCAGTGGTCAGAGAAGTGATCAAAAGTGATCAGCTATGGTCAAGGATATGTGATCAGCAGTTATCAGTAGTGACCAGGGATATGTGATTAGCAGTGATCAGTAATCAGTGATCATAAGTGATCCTCACTGGTCAGTGATTAGCAGCGATCATTGATAAGCAGTGATCAAAAGTTATCAGCAGTGTGCAGTGATCAGTGATCAGTAATCAGTGATCAGCAGTGATCAGCAGTGATCAGCAGTGATCAGCAGTGATCAGCAGTGATCAGCAGTGATCACCAGTCACTGGCCGCAGTGACCAGCAGTAGCAACAGTGATCAGCAGTGATTCGCAGTCAGTGATCAGTAATCGGTGATAAGTCACTTACGTGCGTGAGATCAGTCAGCTTCTGCTGTGTGTTGTCGTAGGCGCTGAGCACCTTGGAGGGCAGAGCCTCGCGCTCCAGATTCACCGACTCGGCTGTCTTGGCTGGCTCGGGCAGCAGCGAGATCTGTTGATTTGTTGATTGTTGTGCGTGAGTTCGCTTGGCGTGTGTTCACTGTACAGAATACTTTGGCTATACGCACCTTGAAGCCCGCCTCGCTGGCGGCCGAGCTCTCTGAGCTGTCGGCCGCGTCTTCTGCAAACGCATCGAGTGCACCGAATTCGGCGGCCGAGACTTGTGCATCGATGGGCGTGGCACCGTCCGGGGTGGCAGGCGCCAGGGGCAGGCCCAGCGCCAGCTGCACGGCCAGCAGCAACATCAGCGATATCTTGAGCATTGCGTGAGAGATTATGAAACGCAGCGAGATGACGAAATGAAAGTAAAAGCGCGAAAATAAAATCCGGAATCGCGGGCCACGGCGAAGTGGGCGCAGTAGGCGGAGTTGGCAGTGTAAGCAGAGTAGGCAGACTGGGCAGAGTGGGCAGAGCTGCTTTTGCGTACGGTCCGAGCGTGACCAGCTCCAACTATCAACTGACTTGAAGCGTCTGCGCAACGATTTGATTTCTTTTTCTTTTGCTTTGCATTGTATATATGTTTCTCTTCATTGCATGATTCGCTTTAGCCTGAACGCTCGGACATTGGCAAACACACACACTTGGCGCTGCTCCACTCGATGCTACATATATGTACGTCTATCTGTATGTTTATGGATTTATATACTCACATACATACGTGTATTTGGCTGGCAGACGTGCAGTTCGCTCGTTGCGACAACTGCTTGGCTAGCGGTCATCTGCACTCCAAAGGGAAAAGGTGACACCTCATTAAAGCCAAAAAAAAATATCATAAAACGGACGGACGGATGAACGGACGGACGGACAGAGAGTTTAATTAAACAGCGGAAATAAACAGAGACTGAAATTTAGTTAAGACAATAAACAAAACAGAGACAGAAAGTGCATAAGTATTAGCGATAGTAATAGTAATAGTAATAGTAATAGTAATAGTAATAGTAATAGTAATAGTAATAGTAATAGTAATAGTAATAGTAATAGTAATAGTAATAGTAATAGTAATAGTAATAGTAATAGTAATAGTAATAGTAATAGTAATAGTAATAGTAATAGTAATAGTAATAGTAATAGTAATAGTAATAGTAATAGTAATAGTAATAGTAATAGTAATAGTAATAGTAATAGTAATAGTAATAGTAATAGTAATAGTAATAGTAATAGTATCGTAATCGTCTCATAGTCCTCGTAATCGTCTCGTCCTCGTCCTCGTCCTAGTCCTCGTACGTCCTCGTCCTCGTCCTCGTCCTCGTCCTCGTCCTCGTAGTCCTCGTCCTCGTCCTCGTCCTCGTCGTCCTCGTCTCAGTCCTCGTCCTCGTCCTCGTCCTCGTCCTCGTCCTCGTCCTCGTCCTCGTCCTCGTCCTCGTCCTCGTCCTCGTCCTCGTCCTCGTCCTCGTCCTCGTCCTCGTCCTCGTCCTCGTCGTCCTCGTCCTCGTCCTCGTCCTCGTCCTCGTCCTCGTCCTCGTCGTCCTCGTCCTCGTCCTCGTCCTCGTCCTCGTCCTCGTCCTCGTCCTCGTCCTCGTCCTCGTAATCGTCCTCGTCCTCGTCCTCGTCCTCGTCCGCGGTCTCGTCCTCGTCCTACGTCCTCGTCCTCGTCCTCGTCCTCGTCCTCGTCTCGTCTCTCCTGTCCCGTCTCGTCCTCGTCATCGTCCTCGTCTCGATCCGCGTCCTCGTCCTCGTCCTCGTCCCTCGTCCTCGTCCTCGTCCTCGTCCTCGTCCTCGTCCTCGTCCTCGTCCTCGTCCTCCTCCTCCTCCCTCCGTCCTCGTCCTGTCCTCGTCGCTCGTCCTCGTCCTCGTCCTCGTCCTCGTACTCCTCCTCCCTTCTGGCTTCGTTCCGTCCGTTGCGCTTGTTTGAACAAGGCTTGCCCCATCGTTAAGTTGTTGTTGTTGTTTTTGTGGCTGTCGTCTGGCCCGTTGCTGTTATGCAACATGTTGCAAGCAGCGCGACTAAAACGGACGCTGGATCAAGTGGTTGCTGCGCAAGTCATTCGCCATTAATGAATCCGTCCAATAAATATGCAACTGCTGCTTGTTTTCCTTATACAGATGGTGTTTCCATACACCTACATACATACATATATTCAAAGAGTATATTAAATTTGTATATCATTTTATTGAATTTATTAGATCCATTTTCTGGCATTATTGATATTGTTATTATGAAATTTTTATTGAATTATTCGTTTGTTATATTTGTTTTATTGATTTCAGGTTTTGTTTATATTACCGGGTGATATAATTATTCGTATATGTCAAAATTCTGTTTTACATGAGTGTATTATGTCATTATTATCATTGTTCTATTTTTTTTTTTTTTTTTTTTCATTTTTTATTTGTATATTGTGTTCTCTTCTGTGCTCTATTTTTTTTTTTTTTTTTTTTTGTTCATTTTTTATTTATGTATTGTGTGTACAAATTTTTGTATGCGCTCTTCAATATTTACTCATGCTTTGCCTTTAAATATTACAATTTTGGTATTATATTTAGGAATATTTGTATATTCCTTCAGTCTTTAAGCATTTATATTGAGTGTAAGAGGCTCAGTAGTTATATATTTATGTTTTTTTTTTTCAAATTATTTTTGTGATTTGACTTTTGTTTTTCTTTGGTGTTTGGTTTTGATTCGTGCAGTGACGAATTGTTGGGTATAAAGAGCATATCGCTGTTGATGTCTTCATCCATTTTGAGCTCCTCCTCAATCTGCTGGATCTCGGCGATGACCTCCTGGGTGGAGATGCCAGTGCCGCCAAAATCAACATCGTCGAGGTTGAATTTGCCATCCCCACCTCCGTCCGGGCCATCCTTGTCCTCAGTGAGCGGCACATACCAATGCGGCAGGTCGGGCGGCAGCTCGGACGGCAGCCATCCATAATCCGGAGCTGCGGCCACATGGCTATCGATGACTTCCAAGCTCTTGTCAGCAGGCACAGTCTTACGCTTGCGCGAGAACTGCTCGCCCCTTTCGTTCTGCTGCATCTGCCTCTCCTGGCGCTCTTCACAAATGCGCTCCGCGTCGTGGATGCGCCGCTGCAGCGAATGGCGAGCAAAACGATGGCGGTCCAGGAGCAGCCGCATCTCCTGGACACCTTCCGCGCGCTGCACGCTCAAACGGTGCTCCAGCTGACGATACTCGATGATGCATTGCCTCCGCAGTCGGATCATCTCCTCGCGCAGATTGTCGAGGATGTCCTCGTCGATAAACGTCCTCTCCAGCGGCTTCTTGTGCTGGCCATCCTGTTGATGCTGCTGCCGCTGGTGTTGCTGCTGCTGCTGCTGCCGAGGATTTCTCTGCTGCCTTGGCTCTCTTCGCTGCTGCTCCTGCTGCGAGCGCTGATATGACGGCGCAAAGTAGTGCGAGCGATCGTAGCGACGGCGCTGTTGGGCCTGATTCGGATACCGGCCCGAATACGAGCCCGGGTACGTACCCCGCTTCCTTAAGACCGGCTTATTTTGCACATACAAATTAAAGTACTCATCTATAAACACAAGAAAAACATAAATATTAGTGACCGGAATATGTGGAAATATGTGACACTAGCAAGCTCACCCAGGCTTAGATTTTGCACTTCATCACGCGATGGCACATCAGACATATTGCTAAAAATGTTCATAACACACTTTCTGCTGCTAAATAAATTTTTTTCGTTTTCGCGAAAACTCGACGTCTGTTTCAGTTGCCTTAATTTGCGAACAATGAAAATAATTAAAGTTAGAATCGTGGCCAACTGCGTTAGGACTAGGATTCGAATTAAAAAAAAAAAAATTTCTTCCGAGCGTTGAGAAAATAACTGCAAAGTCGAGCAAATTCCTAAAGTGACAGGCAGACAGTAAGTATGGTTGTCTCTGTCACACTCACTGTTAGCTGTTCTCAACAGAATTTGAAATTCGTTTTGAACAGGTACCGTTACTTTTGGCACAGCTTTGCAAGCGATAGCACGCGACGTGCGTTCAGATCGTGACGTCACACATGTACATTTATATATATATATATATACATATCAAATGCAAGTATGTCAAGTATGTAAAACATAAATATATTAATATTTTTATTATGATTGCAATTATAGTTAATGTTAATCGAGCTCCTTCAGCTGGCGCATGCCCATGTTGGTGTGACGTCACGTTCGCATGCGCGCACGACTATGCACGAGAGCGAACAACAGCAGTCTGTTATCTTAGTATTTTTTGTAGTATTTTACAGCACTGTTAAATGCAATTTCAACGGCCGCCTAAAAGTATGCAATGCTTTTCTCCTTCACTGTTGGCGCCAAATTCAAATCGTCTGCGCCCATCGGAATTGCCATTGTCTGCGCTCGCGCAATTAATTGAAGTGCCCAATCGAATAGATAAAAACCAAAACAAAATCAGCTCAGCTAAAAAAAGGCATATGACAATCTTTTGCCTTTTGGGCTTGTCTAATAACAATTTGAAGAGCTGACGCAAGCAGCTAAATATTTTCACAGCTTATCAAAAAGGTTTTGTATTTTTTTTTTTTGTCTGTTTGCTTTCGGCTTTTATTACAAATCGTTATATATAGTATATTGTTTAAGTAAAGTAATTACGTACATTAATTAATAGCAGCTAAGCATTTAATTGTTAAATAATAACAACTATTCAACAAAATATGTAAAAAAAAGGTATAATATATATGTATATATAAAATATAATAATAAAAAAAAAAAATTGTATAAATTCTAGATTTTTTTTTTTTTGCTTTTGTACTACGTCTGCTTAAAACATATTGCACAAATGTTTTTTTTTTTTTCGATATTTTTTAGTTGCCAAATTTAATAGATTTTTCTGGCTGTTGCTGCTGCTGTTGCTGTTGCTGGCGACTGTTGCTGCTGCTGGCGCTGCTGCTGTTGCCGTTGCTGGCGCTGAAGCTGTTGCTGCTGCGATTGCCATTCTTGAGTATGCCGTTCGTTTGAGCGCTGCCAGCGTTTGTGCTGCGCAGCATCTCCCGCTTGCTGCGCTGCTCCCCGCTGTACTCGCCAATCGTCACCGTGCCCAAGCGCAGCGTGCGTCGCTGCTGCGTGCCATTCGCTGGCGCTGCTGCTGCTGCTGCTGCTGCATCGTAATCGGGCTGCGGCATTGCCGGCGCACGCATCTGCACGCTGGGGCTGCGCACGGGCGACAGCGGCGACGCCGATCCAAATGCTGCGCTCAGCTGCTTGCTGCGAGCGGACAGCGGCTGGCCATTCCCATTCCCATTCCCATTCCCATTGCTGTTGCCGTTGCCGTTGGGTATGCTCAGCTTGAGCTGCGCGGGCGGCTGTGGTGGCGGCGACTGTTGCTGCTTCTGCTGTGGATTGGCAAACTGAGGTGGCTGCAGAGAGAGAGAGAGAGAGAAAGAGAGAGAGAAGCATGGTATGAGTGACTGACTAGATAAGTTTTGATAAGTTTTTTTTTTTATATAAATAAACTTGCGAGCGTGGCAAGAAAATGACATAAAGAAGAAGAAGCTATCTAAAACAACTAAGAATGCTGCAATCGGGCATAGTCGACCGCGCAATGCTCGCCAAATTTAGATGCTCTACACAATTATTCTCTCTACCTTTAAGTGCTTAAACTGTGGCAGAGCTTAAAGCTTAACGTATTTTCCATGCTGAAAGCTCTCCACATGCTAAATTATTGGATATGCTCATGCCAAAAGAGTCGAGAATAATTGAATAAGTCAAGCTAAGCAGTTGCAGAGCTTAAAGCTTCCTAAGAGCTTTCCATATAATAAAAGCTCATTTAAGCTTAATCCTAAGTTAACAAAGCTCACTCTTATCATAAGCTCAACTCACATTAGCTGTAATTATATTTAAGCTCATTTGAGTTTAGCTAAGCTGAATGTGCTTTATAGACATGCAATAAGCTTCAGGCTTGGAGCAAGCTTATTGAAGCTCGACTCGAATTAGCTGTGGCTCTACGAGCTTTGAGGTCTCTTAAAATATCCATGAAATAATTACGAAAGCTCTCTTAAGCTTAATTATAGCTTTAAATGCCAGCTCAACGGCACATCATGAAAGCTCATTAAAGCTCTAGGAAAGCTAATAATATATTTATATAGGAATATATTTTATATTTTATGTAATAATGTAATTTTATGTAATATGTAATAATGGCGTGGAACGTAAGCTGGCAGAAACTTGTCTAAATATTAAAAAGCTCATTAAAAAGCTATAAAAAACATTATACTATAATTTTCCAATTTGAATAGCTTCAGGCTAACGACTGCACTCAGTGAAGCTCAATGAAAGCTCATTTAAGTTCAAGTCAAGTCAAGTCAAGCGCATTAAAGCTCGCCAAAAAGCTCACGTGAGCTGCTCAGCTCCATTGGTCGCTGGCAAATTGATATTACTTGGAGATCTTGGCAATTGGGCTTTGATCAATTTTCAGCTCTAATTGGCAGTTGCTTGCAATTTTTTCAATTTCGTTTTCAATTTATGAATCTAAACGCAATCCACTTACCGGCGGTGGCAATTCCGGCGTACCATTCACATTGCTGTTGCTGTTGTTGTTGTTGTTGCTGCCATTAAGCAGCAACATGCGATTGCTTCCGTTGCTGGCAATATTGCTGCTGCTGCTGCTGCTGTTGTTGCTGTAGTTTTTGTTGCTGCTGTTGCTGTTGTTGTTGTTGCTGTTGTTGTTGTTGTTGCTGCGATAGCAGCTATCATCGGGCATAATCGAAGTGCGTTTCAGCGTCTCGCCGCGCTCCTGCGAATCATATAGAGCAAAAAATAAATAAAAATAAAAATCACAAATCAAATTTTAATGAAAATCTGATTGATTGATTGATTGATTGCTCAATTAATTGATTGTGATGTGAGTGCAGCTGATGTTGTACCTCGTAGGTGGACATTATGACCAGCGGCCGGCCCATGGAGACGGGCCGCATGGTGGGCATATCGCTGGCACGCCCACTGTCGCTGCTGCCGCCCACTCGTTTGGTACGTAGCAAACTCATTTGAAAACTCTAGAAGTTCTAGCTCTACGATGTGGTTGTTGCTGCTGCTGCTGTTGTTGTTGTTGTTCCGTTGTTGCACCGTTGTGGACGCTCGCCAATCGCTCGCTCGACTGGCGCTGAAACAGTTCGAACAGAGCAATAGCAACGCGTCGCGATTTGCTCACCTGTCGCCGCAGCGCCATGAGATAAGATAACGGACAGAGCGACCGAGAGAGAGAGAGAGAGAGAGAGAGAGAGAGACGTGCACCTGCCCTCTGTTTGCCAATGGGATGACTCATGGGCAGCGGTGCGGGTGGTGCGGCTGGTGCGGCTGCTGACAGCCGACGGCTATTGTTGCAGTTAGATACAAATTAAAAATGCTGCCCAAAAAAGGGAAAGCCAACTAATTGCCCAACGCAAGCGAAGCTCGTTTTATTTTTATTTATTTATTTTTGTCATTTTTTTTTTTTACATTACTTTGAAGAAAACTACACAAAAGTCCCCGATGACACAAGGTCAACAAAATAAACACCTCAGCAGACGCACCGAGTGTGCGTGTGTGTGTGTGTGTGTGTGTGTGTCTATACAATTTATCAAATATTTAACTGATTAGCCTATTGCTTAGCCATTGCTAGGGCAGCTTGTGCAATTGCAAGCCAGAGCGCTGTCATGGGGCATACACGACTAGAACATACCGCGTGCAAAGACAACAGCAACAGCTGTCATTCATATTCTATCCACAGCACATACAACTCGCTCTCTCTCACCCTCTCTCTCTCTCTCTCTCTCTATCTCTCTCTCTCTATCTCTCTCTCTCTCTCTCTCTCTCTCTCTCTCTCTCTCTCTCTCTCTCTCTCTCTCTCTCTCTCTCTCTCTCTCTCTCTCTCTCTCTTGCTACGGCTCTGGAGAGGGCATGCCAAAATGCAGAATACTCTATATGATTCCACACTCAAAGCGCATCTGATATATGCTAAAAGTAACAATATTTGAGTTATCGATTTTTATCGGTTGTATGCAAATTTCAAAACATGATCGATTCTAGTTGTACATAGTATTTAAAGACAGACTAGAGCCTTCATCATGATCAACAAGCGCATTACCAGAATGCATAACTATAGAATAGTCGCTGCATTGAGTTATCGATAAGTTTTAGCTTTTGATTGAGTGCATTAGATGCCTTTCAGTTGTTATTTTGCTATCGATATTAATCGGGTGAACAACTTATAGATTAAAATTAGAGGATTTAAGGGCTCCAGTTAATGTTTCAGTTTGATAAGTTCTTTAAGCTGTATAAAGCCTTCGGCTCTATGAAAAATTTGCATTATTTATAAATTGAATATATAGATAAATCTAATATTATATACATATATGCACATAAATATAATCTTATCTATCTCTCTCTCTCTCTCTCTCTCTCTCTCTCTCTCTCTCTCTCTCTCTCTCTCTCTCTCTCGCTCTCTCACTTTCTATCTGGATATACGTGACAAACAACTTGTGCATCAAGAACTAATATCTCTAGATCCATATTACTTGCAGTTGCTGAATTAATTATATTGACTCACTCTCTCTCCCACCTCTCTCTCTCTCTCTCTCTCCCTCTCTTTAATCTTCCATTAGATAAGATTAGCTTAGGTCAAAATATTTGCATAAATGCATAGACTCAGCCGAGCGTCACCCTTACAAGTGTATCTAACCATCCATCTATCTGTCTGTCTATCTAGCGACACAGTCGAGATTAGATCTAGATTATTATTTTTCACTAGAAAAATGCAGTTTTGCGATTAGCTTGGGCCAAAAGTCAATAGGGAGCTTCGCTAGGCCCATCTACATATATTGTTTTAATACTCGCCCGCCACGTGAACAGAGAGTATATTGATTTGCTGTAGTCTTAGTGATATGCTCGCATTGAGTGTTCACTGTGGCATTTGGCAAATCAGAAATTGCTCTATCTTTTCTATATGACTGAGGCTAGAGAATCGTAAATATATATCTCGCGCAATTTTATAGCCGGATAGCCAAAGTTTGATAAGTCAGTTACGTAAGCATTTATCTATAGATAAGCCAAACATGATATATATGTATATACATATATATATCCGCCTATTATGGGTGTGGCAAATCGAATGAGGTAAACAATAATATTTTGCACATATATGGAGCCGGAATTCGAAAGCTATTCAGTTGGTTTTCTATTGATAAGATCGTTAGATGAGAGAAGAAGAGAAGAGTATTTTCTTTTTTTTAAACTATTTTATTGCTCTAGCTCATAGTGTGGTTTTTGGCGTTTCCTTTACTTCTAGATGATATACCATATATAAGTTTATATCTATAAGTTATATCTACTCAATCAGCTTAATATCTGTTGGTTCGTATTAAATCAACTCAACATTATGCCTCTTCTCTATAGAGCCTGTGACGGATAATTATAGATCGTCTCCGAATCAAGTATATATAAATATAAATCCAATTCGCTTAGTCCTTGCTTCTACTCCCTTTTGTTACGTGCATTTGTACGAAGCATATGCAGATGAATCCGTTTATAAGGACACTACCCGGAAGACGCTATAGCCGTATAAGTTTGCTCATAAAATTTTGTCTTGGGATCCGAATTTTTGTCGCTTTAACCGTACAGACGCTATAAGGAGGAGTCATTATAAACGGATTCTGGTGTATATCAAATGGGCTTGCCATAGGCATAGCTTTGCCTTTCTCTATCTTTATCTTGGGGCTATCTCCCTCCCTCTCTCTCTTTGCCTATTCTACATATAGGCATCTCTCTCTCTCTCTCTCTCTCTCTTTGCCTCTTCTAAATATAGGTATCTCTCTCTCTTTGCCTATTCTACATATAGGTATATCTCTCTCTCTCTTTGCCTTGTCTTCTACATATAGGTCTCTCTCTCTCTCCCTATTTCTCTTTGCCTTTTCTACATATAGGTATCTCTCTCTCTCTCTCTTTGCCTCTTCTATATATAGGTATCTCTCTCTCTCTCTCTCTCTATCTCTCTCTCTTTGCCTTGTCTTCTACATATAGGTATATCTCTTTCTCTCTCTCTCTTTGCTTGGTCTTCTTTAAATATGTAGGTATTTCTCTCTCTCTCCCTCTCTCTCTTTGCCTCTTCTACATATAGGTATCTCTCTCTTTCTCTCTGCCCCTTCTACATATAGGTATCTCTCTCTCTCTTTGCCTCTTCTACATATAGGTATCTCTCTCTCTCTCTCTCTCTCTCTATTTGCCTTGACTTCTATCTATATCTATAGGTATCTCTCTCTCTCTCTCTCTCTCTCTATTTGCCTTGACTTCTATCTATATCTATAGGTATCTCTCTCTCTCTCTTTGCCTCTTCTGCATATAGGTATCTCTCTCTCTCTCTTTGCCTCTTCTGCATATAGGTATCTCTCTCTCTCTCTCTCTCTCTCTATTTGCCTTGACTTCTATCTATATCTATAGGTATCTCTCTCTCTATCCCTCTCTCTCTTTGCATATATGTAGGTATCTCTCTCTCTCCCTCTCTCTGTCTCCCCCTCACTATCTCTGCTGTTGTCTTAGACACTGGCTGTTGTGCCCTCATTCACTTGACTTCACTCAAGTGGCTAACAAATACTTCACATGGCTAACAATCAGCAACTGGAATAGCAGCACCAGCAGCAACACCAGTAACTGCAGCAACAACAACAACAACAACAACAACTACTACTTATGCTAACTACAATCAGCCATCCACAATCAACAGCAAGTGCCGCAGTCCGCAGTCCGCAGCTCTCTTGACCTTTGCAAGTGGCCATTGTTGTTGCTGGTTTGCCTCTGTGTGTTGCAACTAGCAGCAGCAGCAGCAGCAGCAACAGCAACAACAGCAACAACAACTAGCCACTAGCAACAACAACTATTAGTTTTTGGCCAGCTCACCTTGTGCTCGCTCTCATGGAACCCGTTCCGAAACATGCGCTGATGCGCGCGCTTAAATTCATCCATCAGCGCCGTGTGCTGATCACCAGTTGCAGTTGCAGTTGCTGCACCACCGGCGCCACCACCCGCACAAGCAACGCTGGCTGCACTGCTCGCTGCATTGCGTTCGCGTTTCTGCGACACTTGTGCAATGCTGCGGCTGCTGCCAGCGCCATTGTGCGGTCGATCTTCAGTTCGCTGATCGCGATCTCTGAGCCTATCGCGATCCCGACTCAATTGGCTGCTCCGCTGCCCCGCCACCAGCTGCTGCTGCTGCTGCTGTTGTTGTTTCTGCAAAGAGAGAGAGTGAGAGAGTGAGAGTGAGAGAGTGAGTGAGTGAGTGAGGGAGAAAGGGAAAGGGAGTGCAACTGCCATTAACGCGATTCAACTCTGCGAATTTCAGTTTTCTTTTAACAATTTATCTGACTTAAGGAATCTTATATTATATATAGTATAATATTTTAGATATAACAGGAATATTTTCTGCAAATTCCAAAAGAATGTCTATGGAATATGCCTGAAAAACAGTTTATGACTATCAATGTTTATCGATTCTTGGACATTCGATTTATACATACGTACATATGTATGTATATCAACAGTTCTACGGACTAAGACGTATGCGGTAAAGAAAACTGTGAAATATGTATATCCGTAAGAAAAAGTCTAAGCTATCGATGTCTATCGATTTATGTAAAAGTCTACAGTTATTCATTTGTAGTCAGACTTAATGCATAAATAGTTGAGGCTAAGATTAATCGATACATATGGCTGATATAGTTGATAGCTATCAAAATATGTATAACCGTAAAGAACCTCTGAGCTATCGATGTTTATCGATATGTTTAAATATATACAGCTATTCATTTACTCTCAGATTAAAGCCGAAAGCAGTTGAGGCAACGATTAATCGATATATATATAGTTAATATAGTTGATAGCTATCGACATATGTATATAAGTAAAAAATCTCTGAGCTCTCAATGTTTATCGAGTTGTATACAAATATAGAGCTTTATTTTACTGTCAGATTTGAGGTCTAAAACGGCTGAATATTAATCGATACGTATCGATTGCTCTAAATAGTTGATAGCTATCGAACAAGACTAAGCAAAGTGAGCAGAACAATAAGCTCTTATATATAGAGGAAGACAACATCGATTGATTGAGCTTTTCGAATAAACGATACACATATCGATCTTTAGATGTAATGTAGGAATATGTTATCGAAATGCAAAAGTTGTGTCTACGCATTTTACTCTAAAGCCTTCAGTTCAAAAGGGAAAGCATGAAATTCAGGTACAAATGTATACTACCTGAATGCAGCTGATTACAGGGTATATATTGAACGAATATCGAAGAATTGAGAGAAAGCATATTGCATACATCTTTGAGCTAAAAACTGCCGTGTTTAAAAGCTCTCTATATACTATATATTTTATATTCCATATTTTATATTTCATATTTTATATTTTATATTCCATATTTTATATTTCATATTTTATATTTTATATTTTATATTTTATATTTTATATTTTATATTTTATATATTTTATATTTTATATATTTTATATTATATATTATATTTTATATTTTATATTTTATATTTTATGTTTTATATTTTATATTTTATATTTTATATTTTATATTTTATATTTTATATTTTATATTTTATATTTCATATTTTATATTTCATATTTTATATTTTATATTTTATATTATGTATTTTGTATTTTATATTCTATATTTTATATTTTATATTTTATATTTTATATTTTATATTTTATATTTATATTTTATATTTATATTTCTATTTCTATTTATATTTTATTTTATTTTTTATATTTTATATTTTATATTTTATATTTTATATTTTATATTTTATATTTTATATTTTATATTTTATATTTTATATTCTATATTCTATATTCTATATTCTATATTCTATATTCTATATTCTATATTCTATATTCTATATTCTATATTCTATATTCTATATTCTATATTCCATATTCGATATTCCATATTCCATATTCTATATCCTATATTCCATATCCTATATTCTACAGGGTATTCTGCCACCCATCAGCTCCGCTGCCTTACCTCTTTGCGCTTCTTGAGCTCGTCGGTTATGGCACTGGAGAGACTGCTGCCCGCACTGCTGCTGCTGGGCGCCGGTGCTGCCCCCGCTGCCCCCGCTGCAGCTGGCGGCGGTGGTATGGGCGCAGCCACCGAGCAGCTGCGCCGCATTGTGGTGCTGCGGCTGACCGACAGCTGTTCCAGAGTGTGCTCGTGCTCACGCTGCAGCTGCTGAGCGCCGCAGGCGTTGGCTATGTAGGTGCTGTTGATGGAGGTGCCGTTCTCGGTCAGCTTGATGATGGTCTTGTTCAGCTGCTTGTGCACCTGCACCGCCGCACCAGCCGAGGCAGCTGCCTGGGCGGGCTCCTCGCGCACGGCCGTCAGTCGCTTGGACTTGGCGTCCGCCCAGCAGGGACTCTGGTCGCCAGTGACCGAGCTGGCCGAGCTGTTGTAGCCGCTGGACTCGCCGGGAAACAGATCGCAGCCGGCGGCGGTGCGCACCACCATGTCCAGCTTGCTGGAGCCCTTCATGACGGCCACGGCCTCGCTGAAGAGCACGTCCGAGAAGTCGATGCTGTTCACGCTGAGTATCTGGTCGCCCGGCCGCAGACCCGCCTCCCGCGCCACGCTGCGCTCCTTGGTGAACTGCACGAAGATGCCCGGCTTCCATTCGGGCCCCTTGCATATGCCCAGGCCCAGCTTGGTGCGCGGCGCCACATGCAGCACCACATTGATGTCCCGGCTGGCCGTCCGTCGCTCCGTCGTCGCCTTGAACGAGCTCTCCGAGGGCGTGCCACTCACACTGGGCAGCTTGACCACGCTCCAGGACAGACGCTCATCCGGCTGGCTGCAAATATCGTGAGGTGGTTATCAATCAAGACTCAATCAGTGTGTATAATTATGTAATTTACGCTATAAACTAACTAAATGTGGATAGAGAGACATGTCAATCAATCAAGCATTCTATTTCCATCGGACTTGCATTCAGAAGCTATCAATCATAGTATCAATCATCATGTGCATCAATCAGCCCTGACTGATATTAACTAAAAGACAGATGATAAGCTCTAGAGCAAATTATAATCACTGTCAATCATAGAATCAATCACAGCGTTATCATCAATCAAGATTGATTGAATCGAAGGGCAGAATGTCCTTTAATTTAATGACAAGCGGAAGTATTGATTAAACTCTATCATTTATGAACACAAACTAAACTTCCAACAGTCAATCATCATCAATCAAAGTCGGGAACTAGACTCTATTGAGTCAATCAATCTATACTAAGATTGAACTCAGTTAAAGTTAGTTGATTGAAGTAGTATTGAGAGTCAGAATCAATCAAAAAACAGTCAATCATCTTCATCAATCACTTTGAGCTAATATTTAATTCAGCTTTCACAATATATTCAATCAACTTTTAAACTTGCTCAGGTATATTTTAGCACAGCTTAACTCAATCAATCGAACTCATCAATCAACAGTCAATCAATTTCATCAATCACTTTGAGTAAACTTTCAAAATGTATTCAATCAAAATTGCTTGAACATAAGATTCGAGCAATCAACTTCCAAACTGTCTCAGGTATATTCTATCTCAGCTTAAAGCAATCAATCCAACTCATCAATCATCAGTCAGTCAACTTGCTCACTTTGTCATGTTCAGTTCAATTAGTCTCTTATGACCGTCAATCATCTTCATCAATCACTTTGAATAAACTTTTAAAATATATTCTATCAAAATTGCTTGAACATAAGACTCGAGCGATCAACTTCTAAACTTGCTCAGGTATATTTTAGCTCAGCTTAAAGCAATCAATCGAACTCATCAACCAACAGTCAATCATCTTCATCAATCACTTCGAGTAAACTTTCAAAATTGCTTGAACATAAGATGCAATCAACTTCCAAACTGTCTCGGGCATATTCTATCTCAGCTTAAATCAATCAATCAATCAATCAAACTCATCAATCAACAGTCAATCAACTTGTCAATCAGTTTGTCATGTTCAGTTCAATTAGTTTCTTATGATTGGATTCAGACTTACTCCTTGACTGGCAGCATGCCCACGCCTCGCACCTTGAGCGTGACCCGATCCTGGCTGGCCACCAGCTGGATGAACTCCTTGTGCACCGCATCCTCCAGTCGATAGCCATTGATGCGCAAGATCTGGTCGCCAATCTGTGGATGGAAGTTAGATGGGAGTTAGGGAAAGTCGCGCTTAACGGCGATTCGAAGCGAAGCTCGCTCAACTGGGTGGTGCAGTCACGTAAGTGGCATAATGTGCGCTGCGTGACTGACCCACATTCTTGGGCTGATCCACTTACGCGCAGGCCCTTCAGCTGCGCCTCGCCGCCGTGCTCCACGTGCGAGACGAAGAACCCGATGCCGTGCTCCTTGCCGCCGCGCACCGCAAAGCCGAATGTGGCGCTGCGCTCGGGCACCACCAGCAGCCGGCGCTGATGCGGCCGCACCAGCCGCACCACACGCAACCGTGTGCTGGCCGGCATCGCGCACCACGACGACGCCGCCGTTGTGGTCAGCGTCATCACATCGCTCGAGGCGCTGCTCGTCGTCGAGCCCTGCATGCTGCTGCTGCTGCAGTCGGTCGACGCTGATGCCGCTGCTGGCGACATCATCATCATCATCTTCGCTGCTGGTATTGCTTCTGCTTCCGCCTCAGGCGCAGCTGCAAAGAGAAGGTAGACTGGGAGTGAGTGAGAGCGAACGAGAGACAGAGAGAGAGAGAGAGATAGGTGACATGTGTACCAAACGTGCGCTGCGTGTCAATTGACAAGTGAAAGAATGTGCTTAAAGTAGAAGTAAAGCCTCAATGGAGCTATGGAGCATACGGCATGAAACGACGCTTGAGATACCCTGTAGAACTAAACGAAGGGGAGACTGAGACTGAGATGGAGATTAAGAGAAAGAAAGTGAGAGGGAGAAAGAAAGAGAGATAGAGAAAGAGGGAGAGATATAGCGAGAGAAAGAGTGAGAGAGAGAGAAAGAAAGAGGGAAAGAGAGAAAAGGGGAGAGAGAAAGAACGAGGGACACAGAAAGAGAGATGAGAGAGAAAGAGGAAGGGAAAGAGAAAGAGAGGGAGTAAGAGAGAGAGAGAGAGAGAGAGAGGGAAAGGAGAGAGAGAAAGAATGAAAGATAGAGACAGAAAGAAAGACAGAGCGAGAAAGAGTGTGTGAGAAAGAGAGAAAGGGAGTGAGAAAGAGACAGAGAAAGAGGAAGGGAAAGAGAAAGAGAGAGAGAGATAAAGTAAAAGAGAGAGAGAGAGGGAAAGAAGGAGAGAGTGAAAGAATGAAAGATAAAGACAGAAAGAAAGACAGAGCGAGAAAGAAAGAGCGTGTCAGAAAGAGGGAGAGAAATAAAGAGAAAGAGAGAGAGAGAGAGAGCGGTAGTGAAATACTGAATTGCACATGCTCATTTTACTTGATCAAGCGAAGGTAATCCATTTTCCCGTAACAACATTTAAGCAGTTCGAACTCGAGTTATCGATAACACACAGCTGTTGAAATAGGCAATTCGATTTGCCATTTAATTATGAATTGTCGAACGCTATTCGAATGTGTGGATATAATTCAAAATAGTTTCCGACACTGCGCCAAGCAGCTGATGCAATGCGGCTGATTGTGATGGCAAAACGATAATCGATTGATCGTTGCAATCAGTGGAGGAATTACTAGCCTGGAAATAGCATGAAATTGAAGTGATTTCTTACAAATTCAGCCTTGGCCTGAAAAAAAAAACAGAGACCGAGGCTGTCCTATGAATGAGCTAACTAGAAATATTACACTCAGATAAATCGAACTGCTTTCCTATCGATATAATCTTATGTTAGTCTCATGGCATGAGCTCCTATATCGTTCCTTTAAGTGAAACCATATAGCTGAACGATGGCCACAATTGCAGTCAAATAGGCCTATTGAGTCGTACATAGCCTGCGACAACTTGAATGGGTATGTGCCCAAGATACATATATAGAAATAAAACTTGAACTTGCAATTGAATTTGGAAATTGGGTCGCACGCATCGAATGAGGCGACGCGTCAACGTTTGTGGTGGCTTTCACGCATCACACAGAGAGAAAGAGAGAGAGAGAAAGAGCGAGAGAGAGAGAGAGACAGCAACAATTGTAGCAACAACTTGTTGTTGCGTTTCGTCTACACGCTGCATAATTTCACTTTTCTTTCACGTAATTCTACGCTTCACTTGCAGCAAACAAACAACAACAACAACAACAACAAACCATCGCCAATCGACAGCAAAACAAGTTGAAAATTATGGAAATTTATTATTGAAATTATGCCGTAGACAAATCTTGTTGTTGTTGTTGGGTCTGTTCAGTTTTTCCTTTTCATTTATCGTTCGTGCTGGCTGTTCCATGCCCATTCGATCCATCAAAATGTTTTGTTGACTGCAATTTACAACGTATTTATTGACTGTTTATGCGGCTCTATAAATCATTTGTGCCCCGATCTTTACATAATGCCCAAATGGTAGCCTGGCCAACAAAGTTCAAGAGACTCGACTCTCGACATCCGAACTGCGAACTGCGAACTGCGAGCCGCGAGCAGATCTCGAAACGAAAGACTTAGGCAACGAACTCGCAGTTCGGGGGCAATCGACGAGGCGCCACCGAAATGTGCTCATAAATATGTGGCGGCAAATTGTCTCGAGCTGCGTCCCATTTGATCGGCAATAGCGGAGCGTACGATATGCCAGACATTTCATTTTGCCAATTGCGAAATTGGGTTTTGTTTTTGTTTTCCTCTCGTTTGGTCTCGTTATTTTGCTGGGGACAGCATTAAATGAGATTTTACAGAGTTGATGTAAACAAGAAACAGAGATTAATTATTGCGGCAATGGTTGGAGTGCGTTTTAAGAGCTGTTGCTGGAGGGGGGCACCGCAGAGAGGGAGAGCGAGACGGCGCAGAAAAGAGTGAGAAGATATAAGCTGAAGCCTGTAAGACACTTTTAATTCAATATTGAAAGTTTGTTTGGTATGAAATCTGTTCTCCTTTAAGACTATGTTAAAGCAATGTTAATGACATTTTAGCACATTTCAAATCTTAATATGAGATAGCGAGAGTTGGAGCCTGCATAAGACGGATTCGTAGCCAACTGACAATTACATTCGAGAAGAGCTTGACCAGTGAATATGAAAACTTTGTCTTAGTTCGCAGTTGAATACACCAATAATCGATAAACTATCGATAGGTCACGCGTGACAGCCGGCATACACACTTGACATGAAATTGACAAGAGAATATGAAAAATTTGTGTCTTAGTTCACAGTTGAATACACCAATAATCGATAAACTATCGATAGGTCACGCGTGGCAGCTGACATACACATTCAACGCGAGCTTGACAAGAGACTCATCTTGAAAATGAAAACTTACGTGTCTTAGCTGACAGTTTAATATGACAATAATCGATAAAGTATCGATAGGTCACGCGTGGCAGCTGACATACACATTTGACATGAGCTTGACAAGATACGCATCTTGAATATGAAAACTTTGAGTCTTAGCTGACAGTTGAAAGTGCCAATAATCGATAAACTATCGATAGGTCACGCGACACCATTTGACTTGAGCTTGACAAGTGGTGAAACTGGAATTTGAGCCTCAGCTGACAATTGAATATAATCTATAATCGATAAACTGTCAATAGATCACGTGTATAGTAAGTCTAGCCATTGACAACCGTCGCTACGCATTTGACATGAGCTTGACAGGAGGCTAAATCTGAAATGTGTTAAATTTGTGCCCTAGCTGACCATTGAATATGATCTACAATTGACAACCCATCGATAGGTCAAGCCTGAAGTAAGTTTGGTTTTACTGACAACTGCCAATCGCATTTGACATGAGCTTGACAAGAGGTTGACACGATTCGATGCTCGAGTGCTCGTCGGGCTAAATGTGAAACTTATTTCTTGTGCTACTCGTTGATTGGCATCTGTCGAGTGGCGGCAGCCAGAGCCTCCGAGCAATAGATAGCTTATCGATAGCTTAATAATGGACTACCCCCAATGTCAAAGTCATCGAATTGATTGCCGCTGGAGAGCATGGCAAAGGCATGCGCGGCATTCCACTTGGACTCTGAGCGTCATTCGCCTTTCATCAGCAGCATCCGTTTGCCTGTCTCTCAATAGTCATTCACATCCGCTGTTGTTGTTGTTGTTGCTGCTGTTGTTGTTGTCGGCATCTCTGTTAGATCCACGCGTCCGCTGTCCATTGTCGAGTGTCGAGATTTTGTAGCGCTCTTGGCTAATCACGAGCCACCGCAATCGCAATCGCAACCGCATTGAACATAATTATAATGATAATCGCTTAGCTCGAGAGCCGCGCAACAAATTATTTGGCAGTTACAATTACGGCCAAGAGAAGAAACAAGTGAAAGTCACGAGCGCTCGACTAGCAGATATCCTAGACCCTATGGCTATCTATCGAGACTAGATGTAAAGCGAAGCTCAAGTCTCATGGAGGCAAGACCAAGCGAAAGAATGAGAGAAGGGCTAACTGCAGTCAGTTGAGTTCTCTTCGAGCTCAACTTTCAGATAATATATATATAGGTAGGTCTTCTCTTCTTCTTTTTCTTCTTCTTCTGCCTGTTGCATATATAGCCTCTTCCCAGTTTTTCCATATCTAATGGGTATATCAACACTGAGACTTCCTACAATTCACGCCCACTGCCCACCACTCTTACACTCTCTCTCTCTCCCTCACTTTCCCTCTCTCTCTCTCTCTCTCTGCAGGCACTGGACAGGGGAAAGTCAAGCGCAGCGAGGCTTGGCTTGACGTTGGCCTTTCACCTGTCGCTGACCTCAAGCGGCGACTGTTGCTTGTTTACTTGGCAATCAGTTCTAAGCACTTGTTACTTCCGGCCACGCCCACTCGTTGACAATTGAATATACAATTGTAGCAACACTAACAATAACAACGATCATAATAATTACAGCAAAAACAACAGCTGCTGTTTTCTTGACCGACGCGTCGCATCGCATCGCATCGCATTGTTGTCATGGCTCTTGATTTTAATATACGTAAAGTCATGTAGAAATTTCCATAGAAGTCGTTAAAGCACTTTTTGAGGGCATCATCACAAATCGTTGTCATCCACAGAGCGAGCAAGTCACTGAGCTCTGATGCTAAATTGATATATAAATACAATTCCCTGGTCAGCAACAATGGAATGGGTTTACTAATGCATCAAGTAGTTCCTACGACAACTTCAGATAACTGTAACTGATTCAACGAGCTTTAATCAGCCTCCACTTCTTGTCTTGGCGTTGCCAGCCTGTCCAGATTGTGTTACCAGGGTGCCACACTTTAGATATGATTTATATATAAATATTTTTCAAGCAAGCTCTATCGTTCTCATGCATCACAGATCTATCGTGGGCACTATTAATTCTACATAAAGGTATTTCTATAGCATTAAATTGTTTCTCTTTATGTAATCATCAAACTTCCTAGTATGATAAGTAGACATATCGGCTTATTATTTCTATATTATATATCATTCTTGAAGCTACCTTTTGCCTACGAACGTTTGTTTTCCTTTCGAAATATCATCAGCCATGTTGTTATTCAGATTCCACAATTATTTTACTCCTATTATAGAATGTATAGATCTACAATGTATTATTTATACTACTTACTGTCTTACTGTCAGACTGATACTACTATTTGTACTAATGAATTAGTGAGTCGTACTACTATTCTACTGCTAGTTTGACTAATGTATTACTGTCATACTACTATCCTACTACTATTTATACCTATTTATTACTGTCATGCTACAGTTCTACTACTATTTATACCATACTACATACTACTGCTATTCATACTAATGTATTACTGTCGTACTACTACTACTATTTATAGTTGTGTATTCCTGTCGTACGACTACTACTATTCATACTAATGTATTACTGTCTACTACTACTACTACTACTATTCATAGAATGTATTACTGCTATACCACTATTCTACTTATATTTATGCTAATGTAATACTGTCATACTACTATTCTACTACTATTTATACTAATGTAATACTGCAATACTATTATTCTACTACTATATATATACCAATGTATTACTGTCATACTACTATTCTACTCTTATTTATCCTCTTGTATGGCTGTCATACTACTATTTACACCAATGTATTACTGCCATTCATTCTACTCCTATTTATACTCTTGTATTACTGCCATACTACTATTCTACTACTATATATGTATACTAACACTAATGTATTACTATTAACACCAATGTATTACTATCATACTACTATTCTACTCCTATTTATACTCTTGTATTACGGTCATACTACTATTCTACTACTATTTATTTTCTTGTATGACTGTCATACTACTACGTATATCAATGTATTTCTATTATACTATAATCTCTACAGTAATGTATTACTATCATACTATTATTCTACTCCTATTTATACTCTTGTATTACTGTCATACTACTATTCTACTGCTATATATGTATACTGTCATATTACTACAAACACCAATGTTTTACTATCATACTACTATTCTACTACTATTTACAGTAATGTATTACTGCCCTACCTACTATTCTACTACTAATTTTATACGTTTGCAAGCTTCCCTATATACAGAGACTTCTGCAATCCCATCTACAACTGCTCTCATTATTTCTGTATCTTCCGTAAGCCTCCCGTGATTCAGAGCATTTCAACTTCGTTCTTTTCACACTTTTTCTCGTTAATAAATTTCATTACAAGCAAAATTTGTTGCTGTTGTTGTTGTTGTTTTTATTTCTGGCTGTTGCGTGTGCTGCTCCTTCAGCTGCTGCTGCTGCTGCCGCTGCGTGTTCTTCTGCTTCTTCTTCTTGCAGCTTGTTTTACATCGTGTTTGCTTGTTGCTTGCTATTCAAAATATAAAATAAGAAGACGATAAACAACAACAACAACAACGACGACGACGACGACAACAACATGAGGTAGTTGTAATTATTTTTGCCGGTTGTTTTTTGTTTTTGTGTAAATCGTGACTTTCTCTCATAATAATATATGTTTGTTGTTGTTGCTGTTGTTGTTGTTGCTTCTGTGGCTTTAAGTGTTGCAGCTCTCTCGCATGTCCAGCCTCCAATAAAAAAAAAGTGCTGCCCAAACCCAAGCTCCACTTAAACATTAATTATTTAGCAGCCATCACGTAGCGCTCGACTAGTTCTCGTTGTTGTTGTTCCTGTTGTTGTTGTTGTTGTTGTTGTTGTGCGTGACAGCTCAGATTTTCAGCTGCTTTTTTTATGCTTAAATATTTCACAATAAACTCGCACGATTGATAGATCGAATGAACAAATTTCACTAGAAATTTAAATGAGCTGAGCGTGCATTATCATCGAACAGCTTCCGATCTAGCTGTGAATCTACACTGCTTAACATTTCCTTACAGCTGCTTAACAGTCGAAGATCTGATTGCAGCAATGTCAAGTAAAGATTCTTGCGATGTGGAAACATTTAAGTAAGAAATGCCAATTGACACGAATTGTTAATGTGATGTGATTCGGATCTTGTCTGAGCTTAGTTCTCGCTTAACATTTGCTTAACAGTGCAGCGCTGTAAGGCTGTTAAGTGAACATGCTTGGTGTTTGGAATAGTTTGAGAGAATGATTTGTGTGGCTAGTCTGCCTTGCTATCTATCTGATTATTCATATTCATATTTAGATTTTAGACAAAGCATAGAGTCTCCTAACAGTAGTAACATTACAGATTTGTATGAAGACTTTGTATTATTAGTATTAACAGTGCAACATTTTTTAACAGTCTAACATATCAGCACAAGCATTGACAATCCCTCAGTTATAAATCCTATATGCTTTTTAGTTAGAATCTTAGACTCTTGTCTAGTCAACTAGATCCTAGATATACACTCGATGTATATGGAATCTTAACTAGTTATAATTATAGACATTCATTTAAAATCTCAAAATTCCCTCTCTCAGATTACTTAACCCCAAGCTCAAATATTTATCTCTATGAATCACGTCTTTTCTATATAAACTATGCCACAGATATATATACTCCCTATATGTATACCTCACGCACCGATCGTACCTCTTTGCCTGCTAAGTCAACAGCAAGCAACAGCTGGAGCATAACAGTTAGTTTATTGCGTTTCATTGCTTATCTGCAAGCATTTTTCAAGCCGAAGTAATTTCTGCAGCTAAGGCCCGAGTCCAATTTGTAGCTGTTGCCACAATTTGTGGCACGTGTGGCATGCGGCCAGCTGAAGGCAAGCATTCGCTGCGGCACAAATGACAAATGTGAAATATTTCGAGTCGAGGCGCGATTGCCAATGGCTGTCACTGCCACAGCGTTCTCCGCCCAGCGAGTCAAGGGCCAAGCAAGTTCGTTGCCTAAGTCTTTCGTTTTGTGAGCATGCGAACGACTCGAGGGGAGCAAGTAAGAGTGCACGAGGTGCGGGCAAGCACGACTAGAAGATACTGTGCATGAGGAGACTCGGTAGGGGTAGGATATACCCTGCATGACTGGAGGATACCCTATACGTATGTTATATTCACTGTATGAACAGAAGATACCCAGGATGGATAAAGGGTGGATTGTATAAGAAGATACCCTGCATGATCACCCTGCATGACTAGAGGATACCCTATACGTCTGTATGAATAGAGAATGTACGAAGTAAATGTTTGACTACAAGATACTCAGCATGAGTAGACTGTTGTATTCACTGTATGACTAGAAGATACCCCGCATGGGTAGAGGGTAACCTATATGATTCGGAGATACTCTACACGACTAGAGGATACCCTCTACGTCTGTTATATTCGCTGTACGACTAGAAGATACTCAGCATGGGCAGAAGATACCCTGAATGATCACCCTGAACGACTAGAAGATGCCCTATACGTCTGTTATATTCGCTGTACGACTAAAAGATACCCCGCATGGGTAGAGGGTAGCCTGTATGATTCGGAGATACCCTACACGACTAGAGGATACCCTATACGTCTGTTATATGCGCTGTACGACTAGAGGATAACCTTGCAAAAAATAGTATGCATGGCTCGAGGATACCCTGTATGAATAGCGAATGTACAAAGAAAACTTCTAGTTCGACAAGAAAATACCCAGCTTGAGTAGACAAAAGCTCCTTATACTTGAGTTGATACGGACGGACACACCCTACTATATCGACTCAGTTCCTCAATCTGATCAACAATGGACTTTCATAGACTACATACTTTCTGCTATCAGCCACGCCTGGGCCTGCCTCTGCCTCTGTCTGTGTCACATGCGCTATCTGTGAGCTCATACACCCCGCTTGCTCGCTCTGCAAGGCGAACTGCCGACGCGGCGCGCTGACAGAGGCAGCGAGTGCTTTAATTATGCGCATATATGTTTTAATTGCTCCGGCAGAGAGACAAGTAACTAAAAAATATTTACATGCAATTTGATTAGCTTTTATTTTAGCTTTATATTGCTGCCGTTTTCCTTTTTTTTCTCTTTTTTAGCTGTAGCTTTAGCTTTGGCTATTATTCAATGCGCATCATTTTAATATTTGATTTTGTGTCGTGAGAGACAAAAGAAATTGCCATAAATAAAAGAGAAATTTCGCGCAATTGTCGAATTACACACAGACAGCGACATGTGTGTGCGCATGTGTGCATGTGTGCATGTGTGTGTGCCGCTCGTTGCTGATTTAGCTGGGATGCGCACCTGCAGGCTTTTACTTCCTGCATGCGGCATGCGGCATGCGGCCAATCAGGCAGACAAATAAACGCACGACTGGCCAACAACGTGACAAATTGTCGAATTTCCCATGCCCCAAACCCCTCGCCAGCCAGCCTCCTCAACCCCTGCCCGCGCTCCACACCCTTTTCGCAAGCATGTAGCATTTTTCTGGTGAAATTTATTTTATATATTTACTTCTCGTTTGTCTTTTTGTTTGTTTGTTGTTTTTTTGGCAACTTATCGCCAATGTCAACGTGGGTTATGCCACCAGAGAAAGAGACAAGCGGACTGAGTAGGATGCTGGCTGCAGATGCTGCATGTGGCAAGGAAGCCAACTGGCTGACTGCTGCTGCCGGCAGCTCCTTCAAGGTGAAAGCTGTCTGCGACTTTTACCAGATTTATATCTTACCCCTACCTCTCCCTCGATATATCAAAGTGTCTGGCAGCAACATGTTGCATGCGGCTCATTTTAATTGCAGAACCATTGGCAGCAGCTTGAAAGGATGCGCGCTTTCACCCACGACGCGAAACGACGCCAATCGGCCTTATGCAATGAGCACGAGTAAAGAGCAGCAACAGCAACAGCAGCAGCAACTGTTGCTGCCGCTGTTCCATTGCCACATATGAGCAACAGTTGCTGCAACCAGTGAAACGACAGCGGCCACAATTGTTGCGCTTCAAATCATACGACAATCAGCCTAGCGAGGGGGCGGGCCGCGCCTTGTGTATAGCCAGATATTTGTTACAATGGATTTGCGTGCAAAATGCGAACAACAAAATGGAAACGTCTTCATCTGGCCGCGACGCGCTGTCTGCGTGGATACCAAGATGCTGCCTGGCTATGATTGCCTCTTGCCATTGCGTCAGCTGAACAAAGAGAGGGAGAGAGAGAGAGAGAGAGAGAGGCATCGAGGTGTTGTGGTGGCTTAGTGGTTAGCCAGCCACCCACTCATTTGTGCAGCAAATACACTCAGCGAAAAGATGCTGACTATGAAAGCTACGAATTCTTGGCAAATACTCAGCATAATTCCAAAGCGGGTATATTGGTTGCATAGCATGGCAGCTGAGAAGTCTTATACATGCATAGGACATATGCTAATGCACTTGGCATGACCAGACAGCGGTGATGTTATCTGCGATAATTATATTGTTATCGATAACACCGATAACATTTGAGATATTATATAAGACTTGCCGTTAGGGTTGGTATTAGAGTCTAAAAGACCTTTTAAATTCTGTTTTGATTTATCGATAACATCGATAACATTTGAAATACTTGCCATTTGAGCTGATCTACAAATCTACAAAACCTTTTGAATTCTGTTTTCATTTATCGATAACATTTGAATTGTTCTGAAAGACCAGCCATTTGAGCTAATATACAAATCTAAAAATCCTTTTAAATCCTGTTTCATTTATCGATAACATCGATAACATTTGATATACTCCGTAAGACTTTCCATTCGGGTTGATATTATAATCGAAAAGACCTTTTAAATTCTATTTTCATTTATCGATAACATTTGAAATATTTTGTGAGACTTGCCATTTGAGCTGATATACAAATCTTAAAAAACTTTTAAATTCTGTTTTCATTTATCGATAACACCTTGAACTTGAAGTATTCTATGAGAGTTGTCAATTGAGCTGATATTCAAATTTAAAAGACCATTTAAATTCTGTTTTGATTTATCGATAACATCGATAGCATTTGAAATATTCTTTTAGGCTTTCCATTCGGGTTAATATTAGAGTCCACAAGACTTTTAAATTCTTTTTTTCACTTATCGATAAGATCGATAGCAAAAGACTTTTAAATTCTTTTCCGCTTATCGATAACATCGATATTCTGCAAGAGTTATCAATTGAGCTAATATTCAAATATAAAAAACCTTTTAAATTCAGTTTTCATTTGATGATAATTAATGTTCCATTTCAATAAGAACTCTCCAGAAATTATCTAAGTGTAATATATTAAAATCATTGATTTATGAATAATTCATGCACTCGAGTTACTATACAAATATTATACTACAATTCTTACAAAGTTCTTATTCATAACGATCCTGGAACAACATTCACAAAACATTCGCTAGTCGAGCAAACCCGTTCAGAGCTACCCTAAGGCTTAGGTAGTACAACAACGTTGCATTTCTATATGGCTGTGCATATGGCTGTGCAGCTTGGGAGAGGGAAATGTAATTAGTAAATAAAATTTCATGAATTTCGTATTATAATTTTTGTCAGTGTAGGCAAAAGGTAAATGCAGCAGCAGCAGCAGCAACGGCAGCAACGGCAGCAGCTGCTGCTGATGCGATGCTATTGAACTTTTGCTATTTTGCCAAGATTCCCACACACCTGCAGCAGCAGCAGCAGCAGCTTCAACAACAACAACAACAATATTTGCCTCCCACTTGCAGCAGCGTGTGAAACGTTCGACGATGTTTTTGAGGCGTGACACGAAACTTTGTTTCAAGTACGTTTAGTTGCTGCTGCTGTTGTTGCTGTTGTTGTTGCTGTTGTTGCGCCCTAATGCGATTGTCCGGGTAAATGACCGAACGAGCGAGCGACGCGGCAAAAATTGAATTGTTTTGCATAAATTGATGTTTGTTTGCCAGCGTCATTGTTGTTGTTGTTGTTTTTAATTGAAGTGCGGCAAGTTTGTTGCCTAAGTCATTCGTTTGCCCACGCGCACAGCTGCCGCAGCTAACTGACGCGCCGCAACAGCTGGCAAGCGTGCAGCTGCCCACAGCGACAACAACAACAACAGCAACAACAGCAGCAACAATTACAAGCTGTCTGCCCCACAAGACAAAACTGGCCTAACTGGGCGTGGCGTCTGATAAACTCAGCTGCAACAGCAACAACAACAAAGCGATCTACGCTTCTGCCACACAGCGTCCCCCTCGGCTGCACAGCGAAAGTTGCAACAAAACTTTTCTGACTGCTCCTATTCCTCTCTCTCTCTCTCTCTCTCTCTCTCACACTCTCTCTATATCTCCCTCTCTCCCTCACTCACACACTCTCCATGTTCTGCTTGAAAAACAAAAGTTAAAACTGGTTAGAATATGAGATTTGCCATAATTTTTAGAGCCATTTACACTGAGCGAAATTGATGTCGCAGAAAGGCTTGTAAATATATTTGGATAAACTAGATATACCATAGATAGAATTGCCGATAGGAAAGCAAGCATGGTAAATGATTTAGACATGCTTTTAGCCTACACTCAACGAAATTTTGTAGAGGAACTCGAAAGAGTGAAACTTGTAGATGAGAAGTTTTTTCTCTTTTTTTTCTATATTTTTTTTTTAGAATAAAGCCAATACAAACCGGGAACGCCCGGCTGCTGTATACTAGTACTACTGTTTACCTAGTAAACTGTGAAGAGCTCACCTATTCATTTAATTGTTGTTCGTACCCTGTCTATACGTAGCACTCTGACTGAACTTGAGCATTCCTAATGAAGTTTTTAGTTCGTAATGCTAATAATCAAGTGTAAATTTACATCAAAGCTCATCGTTACTCAATAAAATGAAAATATTTATGATCTCTAATAAGGTCAAAGACCAGTTCTAACCTTAATTTTGCACATTTATAATGAAAATTACCCAGATACCGAACTGACAGTCTCTAGCTTAGCTCCTTTTCAAGTTATGCCTAAAAAGCCAATGAGATCTATCATCGCTAATGATTAGATGAGTTATCGATAAGTATATATTAAGTGAGTACTTTATGCATTAGACTAAAGTACTTCTCAATTATCTAATCTCTAGTTATCATGAGATTTTTTAGATGGTTAGGCAGACCCACACAGTATGTCTATCCCAAGAGCATGTCTAGGGTCCTACGCAGAGTTGTCTCTTATATCAAACCCCAAAGTGAAGAGCAATCTGAGTGATTCACACTGTTCATCCTCCCACATGATTGATGGGCTTGCCCGCGCCTTCCTGTTGCACATTATATTGACATAAAAACCAATATACTCTATACTACCCACTCTAGATTAGATATTGACTCACATCAAATCAAAGAAATCTTTGAATATGCTTCCACTTATTCGCGCTTATACTAGCACATCAGTTAGTCGCATACTTTTAACATATACTGTTATATCTACTCATATAATACAGATGATGATGATGATTAATATCTCACTAATCGCATAGCTAAGCCTATACGGATTAACCCTGATCAACTTCAGCTTGTCTGCTAGTCGTATACTCCCGACCTGAACAATCATACAGTGAGTATTTTTGCATGCACTTAGAGATACCCTTGCTAGGTATGCAACAGCAATTGAAATTGTTTGTTTGTCGGCTGTTTTTCTTGTTGTTGTTGTTCTCGTTGTGGCAATTGTTGTTGTTGTTGTTGTTGTTGTTAAGTAAAAACTGGCTCGCTTGTTTGCCCGGCTGCAACAGTTGCTGCTGCTGCTGCTGCTGTTGCTTATCCTACAAATGCCAATCCGCAGCGCCAACCAGTCCCCAACGTCGTCCGTCCGCTCGTCCCTCCGTCCGGACTGTTAGAAATGCCGTCCGAGGCGGCCAACTGGCTGGGCAACTGCAATTGGGATTGGGACTGGGACTGGGACTGGGCCGCTGGGCGTTCAACTGGTTGCTGCTTTATTTCTTTATGCACACACACTCGTGCGGCAGGTGAGCCAAGCGAGTATATTGGTTTCGCTGCACTTCCCGAAGTGCTGCAGCTGGCTAGGCATATTCGAGTTTTCAGCATCGTCTTGGGCAAGTCTTCAGACTGGGTTTCGTTACATTTACTATAGGTTAGACTTAGGCTTATGCTTAGGAGTTTAATATCGATTTATATATATCAATGACATATCAAGTTTGTAAGGGCCTATACCATAGTGAGCTCTACATTCCTTAGGGTGCTATAGCTAAAGCCATCAAGTCTTACATGTGACTTCAGTTGGATCTTCTTTATAGACTTAACCTTAGGAACATAGCAGTTCGAAGGAAAAAGTATGTTTATATATGTATACTATATCTATATCTATAGCATTAATGGTATATATCCTCCACATTTATAGAAAAATCAACAGCTAGACTTCGGTTAGGCGTTCTCTATAGACTTAACCTCTTAACCTCGGGGACGTAGCAGTTCGAAGGAAAAAGTATGTTTATATATGTATACACATATCATTAATGGTATATATCCTCCACATTTATAGTAAAAAAAACAGTAGCTCGTTTGAGAGTTGTTTCCTTGCGAAGCTAGACTTCGGTTAAGCGTTCTCTATAGACTTAACCTTTTAACCTTGGGGACGTAGCAGTTCGAAGGAAAAAGTAAGTATATATATATACTCATATCATTTATGGTATATATCTTCCACATTTATAGAACAATCAACAGCTCGTTATACAGTTGTTTCCTTGCGAAGCTGCTCTATAGAACTGTCAAATCTATAGATCTCTCAGTTTGAGCGCGCATCGTGCAGTCAGGTAAGTCCATTCAGCATCTGATTTTCATTTTCGCTGCCTTTTGCCGGCAGTTTTGAATTACAAAAGGAGCCTTTTTATGGGGCCGCCTGCAACAGTAACTGCAACAGCAGCAGCAACTGCAGCAGCAGCAACATTTTTTATAATTTCAATTTTGTGTATCTATGAGATACGATGCAACGTGAATTGGCATTTTGTATTATGCATTCTATACCCTGCATAACATGTTATAAATGGGGTAGCTGTTGGTTCAGTTGGGGCCTGAAGTCAGTTCCTATGGACTATATATCTTGTATATATGTATGTAATATATATGTTCACTCTTGGCAATACCCATAGTACTCTGACTTGTGCCATGCATTCTCATTCGGCATATTTCCCAAATCGAATCGCTTTATTAAGCTCCTCCTCCTCCAATGTATCGCCTCCATTGTATCGCATTAGTTAGACAAAACTTTAATTTGTTTCTTATATGTGATGCGTATATCCAAGTCGAAACCTTGTAGCTTTCCTCTACCCTTAGCAAGCCATTTTCTTGTATGGCAAAGCATTACTAGAATTTCTTATTGGAATGGATATTGTTTTCTCGTTGCCCTAACGATATATTTTCATATAGTATAATTTGTTTACAAGGAAAGCTTCTCTCATTCGCTCTTTCCCAGCCTTAGCTCTATGGCATACCCAACTGTCAGGCCATAGAGATTCCCTTAACTCCGTTTTATATAACTTCTCAGATAAACTCCATCCATATTATAGACTTTAAGGCCCTTACAAAATCTTTCCATGCTCCTTTTGCATTAATCCAATTCAATTTTTTTTCTGCCCCCTCATTTAAATGTAATTTAATTACAGGGTATTTACTAGGTTCAGCTCTTGCACTCGGACTGTTCGCACTGTTTGTTTTATGCATTTTGCAATACTGCAAAATACCGCAATATTCTGCAGTGTGACCAGAGCATCACAGCGGTAACTCCAACGCCTGGTAATTAAAATACAATTAACAAATTGATGATGATGATCGTGATCATAATGACGCTGCCGATCGTAATGAATGTTGATGTTGATGATCATGACGAGTGGCCAGGAAATGCAATTAACCGATTGGCCCACAAGTCGCCAAACGCCATTCGAAAGTCTTTTGCCCCGCGCTTAACACTGATTGAATACATGTGTGTATGTATGTGTGTGTGTGTGTGTGTGTGTGCGCACGCTGGTGAGTGCAATTGCATAAGCTTGTCTTTAACTTAGTCAGCCCCAAGGCGTTTCATGCCAAGCGCGCCATCAATCAGCCAATAACTCAATCATAATCAATTTGCCACGCATGGAAAGTGGGCAACCTACAGGCGGTAGGCGTGGCGCAGAAGAACTTTCTAGTTGGCTTGAACCCAAAGTGGAGCAAATCATTAGACACGATGACAGTGACAAAAAAAAAAAGCAAGCAAAACAGAAAAAGCCCAAATTATTTTTGTATTTAATAAAGTTTTATAATTGAAGGCCGCACGCAACGGACGCGAGATTGGTGTCGCACCGTTAGGCGGCTTAAGACATCCGCCGCAAACGATCTGGCAACGCCATGGCTTAACAATAGCAAAACGTAAACAAACAAAGGCATCAAATTACAAGTGTTGTAAAATTAGCAAAGGGAGTTGTGTTGGTGTGTGTATGTTTGTGTTTGTGTTTGTGTTTTTCTTTACCTCATTTGTGTGTGGGTCGCTTAGCAGAAGAAGAGAAACACGCCCAACAACAACAACAACTATAGCCAAGCGCTACTGCAATTGGAGCGCAGCGAGCGACGCGCGAAATTCTCGAGTTGCAAAATGTGAACAAAACAAAAAGTAAAAGAAAATACTGTTGTTGTTGCCGTTGGTGCTGCTTTGTTTTGTTTCGTATTTGTGATTGTATTTGGTTTTTGGTTTTCGGCTTAATTCTGCTGGTTGCTGGTTGCTGGCCAGTGCACTTTACACTTTTGTGGCTTGGCTCTTCAGGCTTCACTGAGTGCGCAGACACACAGGTGCATATCGCTGCATAGCAACATATTTTGCGTTTTCGATTTCGTTTCAATTTTTATTTACAACAATAAAAAAAAAAAAAAACACTTTTTCAGCACATTTCACTCACAGAGAGGGGCACATTGAACCTTGCGTTTCAAAAAAATAAACTAAATTTTAATTTTAGCGTACGTATGTTATTTGAACAGCCGGCGCGCGTACTTTAAGGCAGGAGAACACACAACAAAATGTTGAAGGCAACAATCAGCTAAATGCGTCGTCACACAACTTGAGCGCACGAAGATCAGCGACAAATTGAATGTTCAACCCAGCTGTGTGACCATGTTGGGCCGTTTACAAAATACCACCTCGACTACTAAAAAAATACTGCACAGTCGTCAGTTTAGGCAGCTATCGACTAGTTCTATTCGTTTAGTTTGATATTATTTTGGTATTTTTGATTGGAAAATTCACAATGCCTCTAAAACTGTTATAGTAAATTAAGTTTGTAGGTAGTATTAAGTTCCAATTTTATATTTCTATGATATATATAGCGTTTTTATTGAGTAAATGTATTGATCAATTGCTGCTAGTTTAATTTGTTCGATTTTAGTTTTTTATAGATTCTTGCTCTTGACGTGTTAAACATGTGATAGTAAAATGTGATAAGCCTATTAATAAAATTATAGCCTTATAAAATAATAACAACATTTTGCACTCACATCAGTGGAACAAAAACAAAATGAATACGTTTGAATTTTGAATATCGTATATTTTCCGCGCAGTTTGTATTGTTTATGCTTATCGATAGTCTCGATATTTATTCTTCTATCAATCGAATATGTACAAGTGTGACAGACCTTGGCCAAAACAGCTGTTAGTTACCGCTGTTGTGCCACAATATTTTTTTTTTTTTTGTATTTCATAATAATTTTGATAGAGTATTTAGTTCGCTGTGCTAAATTAGCCTTAAGCTGTATTAAATAACAATGCAAACGACACGCAATTTATGCAATCTGACCCGCTACATCCTGCGGCGCACAGTTGCGACAACCGCTAATGACACAACGGGCTCCGCAAGCGGCGGCGCCGGTGGCTCAGAGCAGACAACACATTTTGGCTACCAGACGGTCAAGGAGAGCGAAAAGGAGCGCAAGGGTAGGGGTAGCAAACATATCTGTATCCATTGATGAAGTACACTTACCACCATAATCCGCATAGTACACGAGGTGTTTCAGCAGGTGGCCCAGTCGTACGATCTGATGAACGATGCCATGTCCATGGGCATCCATCGTGTGTGGAAGGACATTTTCGTGGAGCGCCTGGGACCAGAGCATGGTATGCGTCTGCTGGACATGGCCGGCGGCACGGGCGACATCAGTTTTCGCTATCTGAAATACTTGGCCAAGATGCCAAATCCCAAGCAGCGGGAAAGTCATGTAACTGTCTCCGACATCAATCAGCACATGTTGAATGTGGGCGAGGAGCGTGCCCGCCAGCTGGGCCTGACCGCTGATCGGCTGCCCAATGCCAGCATTGCTTGGCAGTGTGCCGACGCCGAGAAGCTGCCATTCAAGAGCGATACCTACACTGCCTACACGATTGCCTTTGGCATACGCAACTGCACGCACGTGGACAAGGTGAGCGGATGGAGCGCCGATGACATGATCTACGGCTAACTAACACTCACTCTGCGCTCTCTCTTGTAGGTGCTCAGCGAGGCCTATCGCGTGCTGCAGCCTGGCGGTCGATTCATGTGCCTGGAGTTCAGCCACCTGACCAATGAGACAATGCAGTGGCTCTACGACCAGTACTCTTTCCAGGTGATACCGCCCATGGGCCAACTGCTGGCTGGGCAGTGGCACGCGTATCAATACCTCGTGGAGAGCATACGGCGCTTTCCTCGCCAGGATCAGTTCAAGAGCATGATCGAGCGGGCTGGCTTCTCGCACGTCTCCTACGAGAACCTAACCTTCGGCGTCGTTAGCATCCACTCGGGCTTCAAGCTGTAGGAAACTGTTGCTGCTCGCTGCCCGCTCTCTACGTTCAGGCATGCCGAACACGTTCTCCACGCGCTTATTTTTATGGTTTCCTTAAATAATAATAATAAAAACAAAATGTATAAACCTTGTTAACATATAATATGTACGAATTTATTGTAAGCTCGTCCAGCTTGGGAAAGACCTTGACTAGGTTTTTCCATTTTAGCTCGATTCCAAACGTTGATTTTCCAAAAAGTGAAAATGTTGACTGTAATTGAAAGTTTTATTTCAGATTCAGATAAAAGTGTGTGCGGGTGTGCGTATGTGTGTTTGTGTGTGTGATATAATGTCAATTGCCACGCCTTCATTATGAGCTGAGCTCGATCAAATTTAGTGCAAGTGAAATTTATGCGTGTGAATGTTGAATTTTAACTAAAGCTAAGCGAACAAAGGCGGGGGAAAAAAAAAAACTAAAGAAACAATAAAGTCAAAATCAAAATCGAATCAAGCTAATTAACAGTTCATCGAAGTACTTCAATTGCTATTTGGTTTCTTCTTCCTCCCCGCCTCCTCGCCTCTCGCATTTCGTTTGCATTTGCATTTGAAATTTGCTTTCGCCTCCTCAAATACAGCAAATTGGCAGCACTCTGCGCGGCTCTGTGATTGGCCCAGTTTCTGTTTGCCTGCCATCGATGGGCTGCACTTTGTGATGTAACCGGGTCATAAAAGGCTTCGACATCGCCCAGGCCATCAAAATGGCCCACAAATATTGAGTGTATAATGTCGACTGTCTTTTTGCAGCGCGCCTGAAAGTGAAAACAACAACAATAAGAAATGCGGAACATGCTAAATGAAAACAAAAGTTGTTTCGTACGTGCAGAAACGTGCCAGCGCCACAGGTGGGCAGACAGTGGAGCAGACAGACCTGCCCACCGCCCACAATAAAAGGTACAGTGGTTATGAATCAGAGCTATGAAAGAGTGAGACTCTGGGTATTGGAAACGGATGGCATTAAGGCAAGGCAATGTGAGAGACACTCGAGCGGAACAGTTGGAAATGAAACACTACCTTAAGAATGGCCTAGTTTTAATTTGCTCTTTCAATTAATGAATTCAGCACATTTTGAAATGATGATATGATATGATATATTTACGGAATAAGTGGAAAAGGAACACATTATTAGAAAAGCTGTCCAAATGTTTTGTTGTTTATTATATATGTAGATGAAATGGATAGATCGTTTACTATGCTATTTACTATTGAAACGAAATGGTATTGGAACAGTGAGTAAGCACTATTAACAAGCAGTAGTAGTATCATTCAATAGCATGCTGAAACATTCAATTTGTCAAAGCTCAGTGCAAACACCTTGAGAAACAAATGGAATCGAAACAGAGCTTTAAATTCTAGCAAGTAATGAGAGTTAGTAGATGCTTATAGGATAATAATGCTATACAGATTGCTGTTAATATATAAATTACAGTAAATGCCAGCAAAGTGAAACAATTGGAAAAGGAACGGCGGTACATATTATGTAAACAAACAATAAAACAAAAGCAAATATATTTATTTACAGCTAATGTGTACTAATTTATTCAAGTGGAACAACTGGAAATGGAACAGAGTCACCTCTAATAGGGAAGAATGAATAGGGAAGAATTAATTACAAATATATTTTAGAACAGAATATGTGGACACTAAGGTATATGCGTATGTCAATCAATTGAGACAAATGGAAATGAAACACTGCTCAAATATTGAAACCGCTAATGGAAATAATATATGTGCTGTATGAAAATTTAATGAAAATTTCTATAGCAAGATATAAATGCCAATGTGATGTAATTTATTTTTGTATCCAGAGAAATTCAGTTGCGTTCCACTGTGCGGCATAGATAGCGGCGCTCGGCTCGGAGCGTGAAACGGTGTCTGCTCGGCGATAGCATAATGAGCCCCTGTCCAGCCAGGTGAAATGGACGCGTAAAAGTCATAAACTGCCCAATTGCCGCTGGCCATGCCGATGAGCAGCGTGTGGTGCGTGGTGCGTGGTGCGTGGTTTGTGGTGCAGTTGATGGTACTTGGTATGCAGATGTGGTGGCTCGATGGCTAGCTGCTGGCCATTGCACGTCGATATCCGCTTTATAAATACAACAAACACCAAGGAAGTTCATTTCATTTTCTTGGCAACAATCGACGCGTTGACATAATCCAACGCAAGCGCCAATACGGATTACCCCAAGCACAGTGGAACCCATAAACAGCTCCATAAATCTATCAGCGTGATGAGTCGCCGTTCGAGTGTGATTTGTGCCAGGAGCCGATCCGCGCACCTGCACCTGCTCTTGCTCTGCGCTGTGCTGGCCAGCGGCAGCATTGCCCAAGCAGCGCTGCGTCTGCGCCACTCCAGCCGCCTGGCCAGCACCACGCCCACCACCGTGGCCACCACCAGCAGCAGCAGCAACTCCAGCTCCAGCTCTAGCTCCAGCTCGACAGCTGAGGCTGATACCACGGAGCAGCAGCTGGAGGAGACGGCAGCTGTGGCCGAGGAGTCGCAGCCAGCCAAGCACAAGCGCGGCATACTCCATGGCGCTGCCGGCCACTGGCCCGGACGCACCTATGCGGCCCAGTATGGCTACAGCCTGCAGCTGCCCGCGGCGACGACCTTTCTAGCTGCAGCGCCTGCCCATCGCCATCATGGCTTCATCAAGTACCCCGCTGGCTTCCACATCAAGCAGTACGCCAATGCCCTGCCCGCTGGCTTGCTGCCCGGCGCCACAGCAGTCTCGCCTGTGCCCGCTGTGCCCGCCTTGCCCGCCGTGCCCGCCGTGCCCGCCCTGCCCGCTGTGGGTGCCCTTGCGCCTGCTGTGGGTGGCATTGCCTCAACCGTGGCTGGCGCACCCTCGTATGTGCTGCGTCCGGGCAACGCTGTCGTCTCCTCCTACAGCGTCAACTATCCCCATCAGCACCTGCACAGACCCCTGAAGCCCCTCCACTACCACCACACCCTCCAGGTAAGCTCGCCAGCTGCAAATGGCCTTTACCAGCTTTGATCTAATCGCTGCGAAGCCTTCCTATATACAGACCGTCGCACCTGTGCCCGCTGCTCCAGCAGTGCCCATACAGCCCGTCCAGGCCATACAGCCCATACAGCCCGTCCAGCCCGTTCAACCTGTTCAGCCCGTTCAGCCCGTTCAACCCGTTCAGCCTGTTCAGCCCATTCAGCCCTTCCATCCTGGCTTCACTTTTGCCACAGCCGAGTTTCCAGCTCCGCCCGTGCCCACATTCGTGCAGCAAGCCTTTCCCGCTGTTCCAGTTGCGCCCGCCGCCCCAGAAGTTCCAGTAATTCCACAAGCGCCACAAGTTCCACAAGTGCCACAAGTGCCACAAGTTCCACAAGTACCACAAATCCCGGATCTGCCGCAATTCCCACAGCTTCCGCAGCTCCCAGCGTTCCCGCAGTTCGGCAGCCCGCAGTTCCCCTTCCCGCAGATTCCACAATTCCCTCAGGCGCCTAGCACACCCGCTGTTCCAGCTGTGCCCGCCGTGCCCACCACGCCCGCCGCACCCGCCGCTCCCGCCACGCCCTCCATACCCACTGTGCCCGCCTTTCCCGGCGCGCCCGGCATTCCGCCCAACAGCCAGTTCTTCCCGGCTGCAGTGCAGCCACCGCTGCCACAGCAGCCGCCCAGCTTTGGCCAGCCGGAGGCGCAGTTTCCGGGCGGCATAACGCCGCTGCCCGGATCGACGCCCGTGCGGCCAGACACTGGCACGGCCATCGCCTCGCCCCAGATACCCAACACACCGGAGTCGGAGCAGCCAGAGCAGCCGCAGAACTCGCCACAGCCCGCACAGCCGCAGCCACAGCAGCCGCAGCAGCCCTGGAGGCCGGTGTTCTATCAGCCGCCAGCCACGCCCGGCCGCCCATCCATCACCCTGCTGCCGCCGTACGGCAGCATGCCAGCCGAGGGTGAGTCCTAGACGAATGCTCGGAGCTATCCGTTCTGTTTCTATATGCAACGCCTTTCTATGCACTTCTCAGGCTATCTGCCGCCCGTGGGCACGCAGGCCGCACAGCTGACCTCCGCCAGCGCCGGCCAGGGCGCCCAGGATGTCTTTGATCAGCTGAGCAGCGCCGAAATCGAGCACATCTTCGCCCAGGCGAATCTCGCGCATCACAACCACCAACAGCAGCAGCAGCAGCAGCAGCGCTATCAGCATTACTGACTGCGCTGCTGACGTCATCGATCAGCTGTTGGGCTTCATCTTGTCCACGAACTTTCTATAGAACTTTTTTTTTTTGTTTTTTTTTTCCCCCCCTCATCATCTATGATAATCTTTGCATATATCTACATATAATTAAATTATTATTAAATAAGTTATTTATCACAAGTTGAAACGCGTTTTAATTGCGAGTGGAGCAGGCAGTTCCTGGAGTCTTATCGCCTCTCTATGCGATTCTCAAGAAATTTATGTGGTCAGTGTCAGTGGTGTTATCATGGAGCTGGCATATTTCGTGGGTCATTCGGCGAGGGTCTACTGTAACTGACTTCTTTCTCTGTCTGTCTCTCTCTGATCTCTCTCTATTTCAATATTTTGTATCTCTCTCCCCCTCATTATAGCATTCTGTTTCACTCTCTTACCCACTCGCTCTTTCACGCTCAATCTTCCTCTTCCTTGAGAAATTAATAGCCAATGATTCTCTCAGTGTCTCTCTCTATCTCTCTGGTTATCTCTCTCATACTCTCATTACATGTTTCTGTCATCTCTCTCTCTCTCCATGTCTCCCTCTACTTTTTCTCTTTTACTCTCTATCTCTCTCTCTCTCTCTCTCTCGTGTCTCCCCCTATTTTTCTCTTTTACTCTCTCTCTCTCTCTCTCTAGTCATGTCTCCCTCACTTTTACTCTCTCTCTCTCTCGTCATCTTTCGCTCTATTTTGCTCTTTTACTCTCTCTCTCTCTCTCTCTCTCTCTGTGTGTCTCTCGTCATGTCTCTCTCTCTTTTTCTCTTATACTCTCTCTCTCTCTCTCTCTCTCTCTCTCTGTGTGTCTCTCGTCATGTCTCTCTCTCTCTCTTTTTCTCTTATACTCTCTCTCTCTCTCTTTCTTACTGTATCGGCCTCTCTCTAACTCATTATTGCGTATTTCTTCCTTTTTCTCATTATTTCACTCAGTGGCCCTGTCTCTCTTGTGTCTCTCTCCTCCTCTCTATCTTTCTTTCTATGTCGCAGGTTTAGTTTTATATATTTATCTCTCTCTCTCTCTCTCTCTCTCTCTCTCATTCTCCCGCTTTTTATATCTGTCTCTCTATCTCTCTGCTTTAGGCTGTCTCTTTATTTCGTCGCTCCCTTTAGTATCTATCTCGCTTGCTCCCTCTCTCTCTCTCTCTCTCTTTCTCTCTCTCTCTCTCTCTCTCTCTCTCTCACTCACTCTCCCACGCGACTAGTAATATACAATCAGTCAGCACTTCATTCTTCATCTCCATCTTCCACTTCAATTGAATGCCGTTACTTTCAGTTAGCTTTCGCAGCAGCCGGAACGCTTTCACCGCAGAGCTTTTCGCCTTGAACTTGAGGAATGCCGCTCGGAGCTTTTTTCATTCATAAACACATCAGCTGTTTGTTTGCTCATTGAAGGCTGCGGCTCGGCATCGCCCATCGGGTCATTGGGCAATCGGGGCATCGGGGCGTCGGAGCAACGGAACATCGGAGCATCGGACGCCGGCAATTGGCATGCCACATGTTGCAAGCGCTCGTGTGGCCTCAGTTATTACCGTTAGCTTCGCGAGCGCGCTGCCCACGGCGCGCACAAAACACAAACAGTTCGAAGCTTTTCGGCTCGAGTGCTCGAATACGAAACTCCGCGATTTTCGAAAATCAAAGTAAAATTTGAAAATTCGTAATCTCGAATATCTCAAAAAAAAAGTTTTGTTTTGTGTTTGCCGAAAATGCGATATCGAAACGTGGCAAATTTCGAAAATTGAAATTTACAGTTAAATGTTTGACAATTGAGGATCCAGAGAGTTCGAAAACTCTACAAACCGATCTAAGTTCGGCTCGAGTGAAAAGTGAATAAACTCGTCGCGTGCTATTTGCTGTTGTTGTTGTTGTTGTTTTTTCTGATTTTTTTTTTTCTGTGCATTGTTTTCATAGATCTGTGCCGTTTGTTTATTGCTATATTCGCATCGGTTTGAGATTTTCGAAAACGAAATCGAGTTCCAAGTAGTCGCCGCAGCTGTCATGACGATAATGATGATGCGTAAGTCTTGCACAAATAAACAATTCCGATCGGGACTGTTTATGCATTGGGAGCACATTCGTATGATTCGACTCGATTATTTTATATACTCGCTATGTTGGCAGCATTCGTCGATCAATAAAAACAATATCTGCCACAGACATTGGCCATGTGGACCTGTTGAAGAATGGGAAGAAGAAGAGGAAGGGAGAGCAGCAGTGGCAGCAGCTGGCATCTAAATAGCTCGATGATTAGTCGCACGTGGTCGAAGCGAATCGATAGAGGAAGAGTTAATCGGGAGGAATACCAGAAAGGGAATAGATAAGCGAGTTAGAGGAGCTAGAGAATAGATAAAGCGTTGCATCAGTATTGGAGGAGGGAAAAGCTGGGAACAATCTCTAGAAATGTATTATGTTAAAACGGGGAACAGTTGAATACATAATGTTAACATGAAAAGGAGTTCCCCAGTAATGTCAAGATATATAAAGAGTGATCGGTTGAAAGGCTGAAAATAGTTTCGTACACACGTGAAAACTCAGAGTAGCATAGAAAAAAAAAACTTCATCAAAAAATAATGGAATTTGCAATGGAGATAGAGTAAGACATAGATTTAGTTGGACAGCTATTAAAATTGTCTTTCTGAAAGCAGATTAAACAAAGGAATTAAGGAAGGTAACTGCAAATAATACGTCTGAGAGCAAGGAAAGAAAGGTGCAAAGAGTGCACAGGACAATGGAAAAAAAAACAATGTATATATGTATTCATATTTGCTGTATGTATGTATGTGTGTAGAAAGAAAGTTCCATGAAGAGATGCACATTTATTCATTGGAAAAGTGAAACTGAATACTAGGAACTAATAATATGAATTAATTTGGCGAAGACCTCTATGAACAATCCAATTATGCTCAACTGTTCAATTATTCATTAAAGATTTGTTCAAACAACAAGAGTTTTTCTTTGGAAATGGCAAATTTCAGTTCCACCAATCATCCATCATCCATCTTCATGCATTCATATTTCAGTCACTTCAAATTTCATATAAAGATTTGTTTTCGAAATTGTGACCTAATTTATAGTGGGACTACCTGAATATCTATTTATAATCAAGTTTATTTTGGGAACAACTTTTTATTTGGCAATCGAACCTGATTGGGGTTTGTTTGTATAATTGCCTTGATATAAATAGAGTATTGTAGCTCATTGTGTATTTATGCATACATAGATATACGTATATATCTTAATCGATTTGACTCAATATGACTTGCTAGGTATTATTAAATAAACTTTAAGCTGTGCCTATTACTCTAGGAATATGTTTTATAGGGTATTCAAAGACAGATGATAAACTTTATAGAAGAATTCAGGAATGTTCTTTTATACACTCGTTGTCTATTTTACAGGGTATTCAGAGTTACAATAGGCTTTACAATATTCTTCCTAATAGAAAGAATGATTGTACATCTAAAATTCTTTTAAGCTTATGCAATCCATCTATCTATCTGTCTACAAGGCATTCACATGTCTAATAGACCTTTACCCTTTACAGGGTATTCAAAGACAGATGATAAACTTCATGGAAGAATTCAGGAATGCTCTTTTATACACTCGTAGTCTATTTTACAGGGTATTCAGAGTTACAATAGGCTTTACAATATTCTTCCCAATAGAAGGAATGATTGTAAATCTAAAATTCATCTATCTATCTGTCTACAAGGCATTCACATGTCTAATAGACCTTTACCGTTTACAGGGTATTCATAGCATGTGCCAATGACCCTCGGAACAGGTATCACAGGCGCAAACAGTTTCAATGCCTTTGTCCATTGGTTGCAATGAAATTCTCAATTTGCATATTAATTTATGTTGATGAGCAACTGGAGCTGGAAGTGTTGCGGGTACTATAGGGTATGGACCATGTTGCTGATAGCCGTAGTGTTTTCCACTCGAGAACTCTATTAAATTTGTAATAAAATGTCATTAAGCGCAAATGCGAGATGTCGCTTAGATTTATGGTACGGGTCAGGGTAGAGGCCAAATGAAAGCCTTAAAGTGTACCACAGAGTGTGTATGTATGTATGTGTGTGTATGTGTGTGTGTGTGTGTGTGTGTGTGTGTGTGTGTGTGTGTGTGTGTGTGTGTATGTGTGTGTGTGTTTTGCGGTTACTGCGACTCCAACTATCTACCTGGTTCAGTCCGTGTCCATGTGTCCAATGACCTAAAGTTGGCTTATTAGCTTATGCAAATTCAGCCGCTAGATGGCGCTTCACACGCCACATGATGCACGCTCACACCTTTGCTGTCGCTTAATACGGCAATTGGTTTGGATTAACAAGAAGCAAAATAACCAAAGCGGAATGAAACGAAACCCAACAGCTGCCTGATCTGTTCCCAGTGAATGGCGAACGTCCCAAAAAAGTGGGTGAGCTGGTTGGGGTGGTGTTGGGAGGTGTTATTCTTTTCGGTATTTAGTTAACCTAAATGTTGTAAAAAATCTTCTTCTTCTTTTCACGTTCACAAAGTGAAGAGAGTATATTAGTTTCAGCAATGGCCATGGACCTATCTGTCCCGAAGGAATTCAGAATCTTTGGCTCTGCCAATAAAATGTATTAGGCAGTCGGTCATGCCCGACTGCATCAATCTGACTTGCATAAAGAGGGACGATGGCGGAGACACATATAAGCCGAATATTAATAATCTCCTCATATTTTGAAGCCCGAAAATACTCTTAAATTTAACAAATTCTTTGACTTATGGTCAATTTATTATTGTGATCCATTTTATACACGTTTTGTTGAAGCCACTTGAAGTATGGCAAATACCCTATAGATACAGAGCTGTCATGTGCCTGTCAAATTTTAACATTTAGCTTAAGCTCAAATTTGTATTGCTTAGAATAAACATTTAAGAGCATGAGTGAGCATGAGAGATAAAAAGAAAGATAGATAGAGATAGAGATTGGAATGGGTCAAAGTGGAAGCGTGGGAAAAGGGAGAGACGCGAGAGAGAGAGAAAAAGAACTAGCTCTTTGTACTTTTATCTAAAAGAGAGAGAGAGACAGAGAGAAAGAGACTGAGTGAGAAACGAAGAGTGGAATAGAACTAGCTTTTTGTTCTGTTATCTTAAAGAGAGAGAGAGAGAGAGAGAGAGAGAGAGAGAGAGAGAGAGAGAGAGAGAGAGAGAGAGAGAGAGAGAGAGAGAGAGAGAGAGAGAGAAAGAGTGAGTAAGTGAGCGAAAAACAGCGAGTGGAGTAGAGGTAGAGTGAGAGAAAGAGAGAAGGACACAAATAAAGAGCAAGTAGGGAAATTGAGTCAGAGTATGTTACACAGAGAAAAATATTAAGATAGGGAAAGCGAGACAGAGAAAGAGATGTAGAAAGAGCAAGGGAGGAGGAGCCAGAAGGAGAGATACACAGAGAGGGAGTGAAGGAGAAAGAGAGAGAGAGAGAGAGAGAGACAGAGAAATATACTGACAGAGATAGATTAATAGAGAGAAATATACAGAGAGAGAGAGAGAAAGAGAGAGAGAGAGAGAGAGAGAGAGAGAGAAAGAAAGAGCAATATATAAACAGACAAAGCAATTAAGATAGACATCCATAGAGCTGCGCCTTCTGCCTTTTGTCATTGTTCTGTCAAAGTTAACGCACACTTTTAACTACATTATTAAGTTAATTCCGTTGAGTTACTTACTTATATACATATATATTGAGCTACTCAAGGCCAGGCTCGAGACATAAATCCAATTAGCCGTGAACTGCAGCCTCTCAATCGCTTTGCCTCCAGCTGCTTCGGCTAACTGCTTACATAACCTCAAATACACTTACTCTAGTAGCTCCACAATTTCCGCCCACTCAGTCCAAAAACAAATTTGTTTCTCTATTTATTGGGCCACTTTCCAAACTTCGCAAGCCAGCAGCAAAAAAAAAAAAAGAAAGTAAAATAAATAAATACACAAATCCTTTTTGTGTCGAGGGCGTGAAAGGCGAGGCGACAGGAAAAAACAAGTTAAAGTATTGAAATGGGGTGTACTCGACTAGCAGATATCCTGTAACGGGTAGGTAGTGCTTTGCCAAGCATTCTGGGATGCATTATCTCACAGCTTGACATTATGGGAAATAGCCTTATTGATCTAAGATTCCAGATGCATGACTCTTCATGGAACTTGTAGAAACTTGGCTTTATATAGTTGTAGATAATCACTTCTAGGGAAGTTGTATATCGTTTGAAATATTCATTGTTCATATATCACATCTGTTTTCTTAAAATTTTCTGCGCTTAAAGCCATGTAAGCTTATCGAGATTTATCAATCATTGGAAAAAGGTTTTAGGAATACGATAAGCTTAAAATCCAAAAAGACATATATCAAATTTGAAGCCTCTAGCTTATTGGGCTGACGAGATCGCTGAGATCATGTGGGCGTATAGGCTCAGGTTTGTCTTCCCAAGCAACTATGAGCATACTTTGTGCTACGCCCATGCCTACTCCCTATCCCTATCCATACAGGGTATGCATAGAGCACAGAATGAAGAAAACAAATAAAATATTATGAAGGGCTTGCGTTAGTTCATAATAATGGACTAGTTGCATGGAGCCATGTTAAGTCATCCGGCACGTCCATTGGCTGCCACACACATGGAAAATGGTCTGAAGTCCGATTTTCGATTTAAGCTCGTGTCGCCCCTGGCTGATGCCAGCGCATGGCTGGGTACGGGCTAGGGCAGGACATGGGGGGCGGGGGGGCCTCAGCCGGAATGTGCGTATCGGTCGAGTAGTCAGTGGTTTGTAATTTGAATACTGAGCCCATTCAGCGAGCCATCATTATTTATGGACGGTCGGCTTCGAGATGTGCAGCTAATGACATAGACCCCCACTAGATGGCGCCCCTTCGCTGCCACGAAGTTTGCGCTAATCGACGCCAAAAGCCAAACCAAATATCAAGTGACAAGTGCCACAACTAAGTGCAGAGCAGATAGCTGATTAGCATGATACCCTGTAAATACAAGAGTGAGCTGAACGGGAGGTTTGACTCAGCAGCCAACTGCATGAGCTTGGGTATACCCTACATATACTCTGTGAAGAGTGACTTGACCTTGACTATCATAGCTGGCCTGGAAATGTAGGATAGAGCTCAGTAACTCTTGGGAACATTTTGGAGCACAGAGAAAATATCTGCTGACAGCTATTTGAATCGTAAATACCCTGCAAGCACAAAAGTGAGTGGGGAGAAGGAGCTAGGATATGAGATGATGATATGTTCTATATTTTATCTATCTATTTATATATCTATACGAAACTCCCTGACCTGATAGTCGAACCATGAATACCCTGTGAACATTGGTAGCGACATACTTGAGGCATATGTGTTCTGAGCCAACAGAGAGAGAGAGAAAGAGAGAAGGAGAGAGATATATATATAGAGAGGGGAGAGAGAGAGAGATATATGGCTCATGATCTTTGTAAACCTTGATGCTTGTAGGGAGAAATTTGATCTTCTATTCGTATCCCACATATCAAACCCTGAGATTTCTGAGATTTCGCATATGTATTCAAGTATATTTCAACAAGTAAACTCTATACAATGTCCAAAATTCATTTCGACTACTCACAGTAGACCACAGCTGGAGGTTTTTCATGCAGTAAGACGATATAGATTTATATTTTTTACCGTCATCCTAATTGAATTGTCGGCAGGTGTAATGGCAGGCTAAAAGGTTACGCATCATTAGTGTATGACGCTGCGGATGGATGAAAGTGAAAACTTGAGCATATTCGCTCTGGGATACCTCTCAAGGTCTGTAATTGAGCTAAGTGATGGAAGCGCGGCAGTGCCACTGACCAGTCCCCATTGAGTGATTGTCTCAATGGAATCGATGCCAAATGTTTATGAGCCTCTGGATTATCGACAAAGCAGCTGTCCAAAGTGTCAGCCCAAGCACTTAGGCCCAATGATAGGAACGTGTTATCCGAACAGTCGCCAGAGTTCGACTAGTTTTTCATGTTGAATCTGCTTCCCCCGTCTCTTTATTTTTTTGGCAATCAACCTTGAGAACTTTCCGAAATCGAAATAAACATTTATTGCCAGCTGAGGAGGCCCACCGTCTTAGTGTTCAGTGACAACTGCTGCGGCGGCTTAGCAAGTCTTTTGGGTTATTTGAATTCATGAACTTTTACCGAAGGCTTTCCATGATGAAAATCGCTAAGAAGTTCTGTGTTGACTGAAGGAGCGAGTGTATCACAGGAGGTTGATTGAAAGACTGATTGAGCGACTCACTGAATTAATGTGTTATTGATTGACTGATTGATGAATCGAGTGATTGATATTATATTGATCTGATTGACTGATAAGCTGATTGATTGGCTGATTGACTATTGAAATGTCGAGAAATTGATTGTGTGATGATTGATTACTGTCTCGTATAGACTGAAGGAGAGACTAGTCAAAGACTGGCTGACTGATTGATTGACTAGCTGACAGGGTGTTTGTTTGATTGATTGATTGGCTTGGTGAAAAGTCTGATTGAATGCTTGACTACCTGCCTCAAGCTGAGCGACTGATTGATAGTGTATATAACGGACTCATTAACTATCATTATATGGAACATAGCCAGGCTAATAGAGTCAATGATAGTCTGATTGAACAACCGAATGATAGAGACACTGATAGTAGACAATCAATCAATCGATTCGATAACTATTGAGCTAACTGATTAATTACGTGAATAGTTAACTATCTGTCATACTGATTGATAGATGTAACTAATCGATGCAGCCCTTTTCAATGATGACTAAATGATTGATGATTCGATAAACAATATAAAAGCTCTGCCAAATATTCAACCGAAAACACAAAGTCAAATGGAAAGTTGACAAAAATGCAAGCCCAGAGGAAAATAGATTTCGATTTGATTACCAAACATTTGAGATTCCGAAAAGGTTTCAACTGTCTGCCGAGCCGGAGGGAATATTGGGGGTATGCGGGCTTGGGAATGCCTAGACATGCTAATGTCAGGCTAGCTCCAAATAATAATTAACATTTGGCGTTGGGGATTTCGGTTGTCTGTCACTGTCACGCTGTGACTTTTAGCCAAACACAAATGGAGAAGCCGAAAGACAAAGCACAAAAAACCAAACTGGGGAATAGGCAACAAAATGAAGCATTTACACGCTGCCAAAATGCCAGAATGCGCCATGAGGGGGCTGTGGGGTGTGTGTGTGTGTGTGCGGGAGCCCAAATGAAAAATGTCATGCGTAATTTTTTGATTGAAGCGTAAAGGCGGCCAAAGTCTCATCCGAAAGGCCACTCAGTAAACCGCTTAATTTCACAGGAAGCAAATGCGGATGAGGATGAGGATAAGGATGAGGAGGAGGAGGAGGAGGAGGAGGATGAGGATGTGGATGTGGATGTGGATGTGGATGAGGATGAGGATGAGGATGAGGATGCGGATGCGGATGCGGATGCGGATGCGGATGCGGATGCGGACGCGGATGCGGATGCGGATGCGGATGCGGATGCGGATGCGGATGCGGATGCGGATGCGGATGCGGATGCGGATGCGGATGCCTATAAGGAAGTAAATGTAAATCCATATATCTGGTATCTGGTATCGATAGAGAGATTTTCCCGTTGACTTGAAGCAATTCTATGACTTATGAACTAACTTGATTGCAATTTCTTTGCTTAATCGATATACATATCGATAGGCATACTCTCTCTCTCTCTCTATCAGTGCAAACAAACCAAGGATACAATCTATTTGGAGGAGACGCCACCATCTCCAACACTCAGCTCCCTCTCTATCTGCTATATAGTAATTCGTTGATAATTGCTTTAGGCACTTGCGATTTGTTTGCTTAATCGATATACATATCGATAGGCATACTCTATCTCTCTCTATCTTTCTCTCTCTGCTTCAGCCTTCATGAAATCACTCATCAATGCAAACAAACCAAGGATACTATCTATTTATTGGACACGCCACCATCTCTAGCACTCCGCTCCTTATCACACGTCCTGGGCTGTCCTAGCGCCGGCTATAACAATAAGCATTTGTATTAATTTGTGCCTTGGTTGTTGCCATTTATTGACTTCCCGGTCCCGCTGACTATGATTAATACACTCGGCATTTTTTGTTGGCGGCGGCGGAGGTAGAGAGAGGTAGAGGCGGTAGAGGCGGCCCATGAAGTAATTAAATTTCTCGTACAAACAATGTACATGGGTCTTTAATGGGTTAACAATTAACCCATTGGTATGCGCCAGACATGGCTATCTGCTAAGTGCTCCACTTCTCTACCAATGCACATATACATACATATAGATATCTATATATATATAGATATATCTTTGTATATATATATATAAGTTGAGGCATTTAAATATTTGCCTAATTTTGCTTTAAAAATAAAGACTCTTACAGCATTTTTAGCACATTTTCAGCAGCAGTTTCAGGTGGGGAGGGGGCCTAGAGAGGCGGTAGGGAGAGTATGGGGCACCGTCATTGCTTAGCTGCCCCATTTGTGTTTATTATCAGGCATTCGTGTGTGTTTTTTTGTTTTTGTTTTCGTTTTCGTTTTCGTTTTCAGTTTGTTGCTGTGTTTACAACAACTTTTGCTCTGGCATTACGAATCGTAGCACTGATTATGCCCATCGACTATGATCTCTGGATACTAGATAGCTGGCCAGCTAGATGGACTCGTGATGCCAAAAAACAGACATCGCCAGCTACATTTTGAATCTAAACAGCAGCGCAGAGTGAATCGAACTTTTGGAATTCCGATTCGATTTGCTTATCTTAAAAAAACATATAGATATATAATATATATATATAACGGCGCTTACCTCACCGTAGGACAAAAACAATGCCCGAAACATTTCTGACGGCTCTTAAAATATATGAGTTATTTAAATTTTCATCAACTTTGGAGAGTGGAGAGCTCCACAGCAACAGCGAAAATGAACCCAATTTGATTTCGATTGCTGTTGCCTTTGCGCTTTTCTCTTTCGCCTGTTCGTAAAGGTTTTTCATAATTTTGATTTACTGTGCGTAGGTGGCGACAGAGAGAGAAAGACAGATAAGAAAGAAAAAGAGCAGCAGAGATTCTCGTGCTTATCTCTAGGTAAAGGATGAGAAGAGGCTAATGGAAGGAAGTAGACGAGACGAAACAAACAAAAGCGTGTCAGGATAGGAGATTTTCTATTCCAAAGTATAGTTGACAGAGAGAAATAGAGGAGAAATGGGCTTAGTAGACGAGATAGAAGATGAGCGAGTAAAAGAATGAAAATATAGCTGAAGCAAGTTAAAAGAAGTTATATAAAGAAAGATTAAAGAATATTCTCCCTCAGAAAGAATGCACAATGTGAGAAAAGAAGGGAGAAAGGAGATAATAGAAAGAGATAAAGGACATCAGAAATAAAGCTCTTCGGTAATAGCTAAAGAAAGATGAAAGGAAAGAGTTTAAAGGAAAGCGAGATGAAAAGATGACAAGAAAGAAAGATAGAAAATGTAATGAAGAGAGAGAGAGAGAGAAGAAGAGACAAAGATTTCTACTCATTCCTTTTTCTCTCAGTGCAAATGGGCCATTCAAGAATCAATTAGAGCAAACACAACTGAAATTTGTTTTACTTAAAGTACTAAGTAGAGCCCCAGTTCGCTAGCTTTTAAGTTCGTTTCTTAGAAAAGGGTTCACAAAAACCAGTTCCATTTCCCACTCCCAGCTTTGGCGGCCTTGGGCCCCATTGAATTGAACTCTTTAAGGTATATTTAGTGCCAATTGGCATAGAACAGAGAGCAGACGTCACAGGCGACGCGCACTTCTCGGGTCATTACGTGGGGGCTCTGCAGAGAGGATCCCATCATAGCGAAGCACTCGACCCATAATCGACAAATTTGACAAGCTGTTTACACGCCCAGACCCCAAACAAAAGCAAAAGCAAGAGCAAGACCAGAAAATGGAAGAAGGAACCCAACAACAACGACGACGAGTCGAGGCGACCTGCTTTGACCCGATAACATTTCTCGAAAGTATTTCGGGTGTGCGAGCGTCAGTCTGTGTGTGTATGTGTGTGTGTGTGTGCATTGGCATAAGTCGATCGTTTTCTTTATTCTTTATAGCCGTGCTTTCTATTTTGGTGGCACGCCAGCCTCGCCGCCCGTCCGGCCCCTGGCTAGCATTTGCTTGGCTGCATGCGAAAGCATTTGCTTTAATTATTCGAATTGGACATAAACAAAAGCAGCCAGCAATTGGCATTAGTGGAGGGAGGGGGAGGGGAGGAGGGGAGGCAAGCTGAAGCGCTTTGCTGTGGTCAAACGATAATTTGGCCCAGACTGTGAAACGTCAGGTGGCTCCGTTGCTGGGGCTCGCTCTAGACCTGATGCGAGGCCAAGGCCGTGAGGCGTCCGCCGCCAGCCCTATCTATGGCTCATCAATCACAGCGCAAACATTTCAATTGCTGGCAAATGTGTTGACAAAACGTCAGCAGGCTCGACGGCCGTGGTCCGTGTCCGGGAGCCCATACCGGGCGCCGCTTGTTTATTCGCGCGTCTCGCAACCCCTTCTGGGCGAACGCCCGCACATTAGCAACACGTGTCAAGTGCTCGCCTGCCCCGCTGCCTCCGTTGGCGTCGTCATTCGAGCTGCTGCTCGAGCATCTTACTCCTTCTTGGCCCGGTTCTCATTAACCCTGCTCCGATCTCTTTTCCCCGCTTAACGCCTCCTCGCTTCGACTCCGCCAGCTGTGGTCTCAGCTTCCTCTCATGCTGTCTGTCGCCTTCTCTAATACCTCTTGGCCTCCACCAGCTCGGCTGCCGCCCTCGCCTGCTTTCCCCCCTGCTTTCCCACTCGGCTGCACTTAATTACGCTTTTATGGAGCCATCCGCTACGCCAGCTCGCACCCATTGTTGTCGCAGTTGCATTTCGCTGACTTTGGCTTTCATTGCTGTCAGCTGAGTTATGAGCTGATGCAATTGCTGCAGCAGCCATTCTAAGCTGCCCTCCCAGGCTCCCTCATGTTGTCGCTCCCTAGTTGTTGTTGTTGTTTATGTGTCTTAACATTGTTTTGGACTTTTGTGAACCTCGTGGCTTCCACATGAGCTTGACTCGCTTGACTCACTTGACCCCAACGGCACTTGTGCTCCTCCCTCCATAGCGTTAGATCTATCTAGGGTCTGTCCGTTAAATGGAATTCGAAATCTTCTGTTTCATTCTAAATAAAGACTTTGGCTCTTTAATTCCTTTGTTTCTGGCATTGCTTCTTTTGGCTCATTTAGTTTATTATAAATATGATTTTTATTTTGTTTATTATGGAAAGTATTTGCTATTCTCTTTTGTTATATTTATAAATAAAGTATTTCCACACTAAATATGCAAAATGTTTGAATTGCTTTGCAGCTGCCCTGCTTTGCGGCTCATCATAATGGCAAAGAGTTGGCTACCAGCAGCTGCCCTCTAGGCTAATTGACCCATCAATGTGAATTGCTAGATCAGGCATGGATCTGCCTTATGCTTTGATCAGAATATTTTGCTTAGAGAATACTTTGCTTTGATCGATCGAGGGAGAGGGAGTGGGAGAGAGAAAGAGAGAGAGAGAGAGAGAGAGATAGAGAGAGAGACACAGAGAGAGAGAAAGAGAGAAAGAGAGAGACACAAAGAGAGAGAAAGAGCAAGAGAGAAAGTGAGAGAGAGAGAGATAAAGAGCGAGAGTTAGAGAGAGAGACACAGAGAGAAAGAGTGAGAGGGACACAGAGAGAGATTCACGTTGTCTATGTCTTATCTCTATCATTTTGCTCTCAGTTCTTCATTGTAACTTTTTCTGCCTTCCCTCACTCTCTCTCTCTCTTTTTCTCTCTCTGTCTCTCTATCTATATCTTTTGTGTCTCAGTATCCTCTTAGGTTAGTTATCTATCGTGTTTTCAATTTACCTCTATTACTCTATCAGAAAGAAGATTTTGGAAGTAGTTCAACCTCTTCCAATCTTCATTTATCTTTTGTCTTCTTCACCTAGTTATTCAATCTCTCTCTCCCCTTCTCTGTTTCCCTCTATTTCTCCATCTCACTCTCCGTCTCTCACCTTACCCTCCTCTCTACCTCTGTCACTATATATGTTTCTCAATTCTTACTCCCTTCACCCTTATCTCTCTGTCAATCGTTGCTAATCATTTCCCTCAATCATCTATCTCCATCTCCTGCTCTCTCCGTCTTGCTCAGAGTCTGCAGATTATACTCCTGTTGTGGCGCTAGTGTTCATACACAATTTAATTCCATTTCTTTTCTTTTTTTTTTGTTTACTTCTTTAATTTGTTTCTAAGAACGAGGCCCAAAAGTTACCTCAGTAATGAGAGAGCTTAGAGAGCTTCAAGAACTTTTAGGGTATGCATATTTGATCAACTCTCCGCCCACATGCGATTTATTTCCAATTGTTCTTTGTACATTGTTTTTTTCCCCCTCTACCTTTGTGTATGTGTGTGTGTGTGTATGTGTTTTTTTTACATTTTGTTGGCTATCTTGTTTTTGGTGTAATTCGATTTTTGCTGCTCCTTTTGCCTGATTTACATTTATTTGTTTACCTTTGTCTGCTATTTATTTGTGTGTCTCCTTTCTCTTTTCTGGCTTCCTCCTCTCATGCTCGTTAGTCAACTGAAATGCGAGAGTATATTGGTTTGCTTGCATCCGCTGCAATGGAACTCGACGACTTACCCGAACAACAGTTTGAATGTAATCGTTATAATGTTCACAAATATCAATGGAATCTTGGCAACTGTGCGAATCGAGCGAATTATGTGTAGCACCTGCTCCGTAGTGCTGGGCGGACCATACCGCCGCTGAGCCCTCCGTTGCTGCCAGCCAAATCTGGCCAGAAAACGCTCCTCGTGCAGGACGCAAATGGCATTTAGGCAAAGCAGCGAGGCCTCCATCAGTGCCCCCAGAGTAAACATTTTCACGACTTCTCAAGGAAAATTATGAAAACCTGAATTATTTTCGATGTCAGTTTTAAAGCAACTTTGCCTGAATGAATCAGTATATGAATTGAAGAGATTTCACATTAAATGAAAGTCTATGCCTGCTCAGCCTGGTCTCAGGGAGTGCTGAGATTTTTCCATTGGCCTACTAAGGTCCAGCTCATCGGGTATATTGACTACAGTCGCAACTCTAAATCCGCTTTATTGATGAATCTAAATATATTTGCAAGTGAATATGAACATGTATTCAAATTCACTTTTAACATTCATATTCAAAAACTATTTCAATGACTGAATTTGATTTGAGTATCAATATGAATGTACACAGAGATTCATGTTAATATTCATACTCAAATATATTCAAATGCATGGATATGAAGATTAATATGAATATGCACTTCTCTATGAATATGAATATGAAATTGTATTCAGATTCATGTTTTGTGTATATAAAATTGCATAAAGATTCATGCTAATATTCATACTCGAGCATATCAGAAATATAAGAATGAATATGAAATCTAATTTGAGTATGAATGTGAATATCTACTGAGATTTATGTTAATATTCATACTTATATTCATATATTCCAATGAATATGAATATGAATATAAATATGAATATGAATTTACATATGAATGTGAACATGAAATTGCATTCAAATTCATGTTTATATTCATACTCAAATATATCCGAGATCTAAGAATAAATATGAATATCTACTGAGATACATATATGTCAATATTCAAAGTATGAATTCAGATATTCCAATGAATGAATATCATTATAAATATGAATATGAACTTCCATATATGTATACATGAATATAAAATTGCATTCAGATTCATATTCATATTCTTACTCAAACATATCAGATACATAAGAATGAATATGAAATGCAATATGAGTATGAGTGTGAATATCTACTGGGATTCATGTTAATATTCATTAATATGATGAATATGAATGTAAATATGAATATGAACTTCCATATATATAAATATGAAAATAAAATTCCATTCAGATTCATATTCATATAAATCATAGATATAAGAATGAATATGAAATGTAATATGATGGGTATTATGCAGTCGGTTACGCTCATTCGCAATGCGTTTACACATGTTATTTTTTCTGGTTTTGCCATATACTCATTTGGATTCGAGCAGCTGTCAGCGCAGCTATCAAAAAGTCGCCCACATTGATGGCTTATCGATGGTGCGGAAAGTGTCTCCAAGTGTCATTCCCGGTGTTACACCTACTCGCACAGCACCGCCCCGTCCCGCTCAGCCGCTGCTCGTGGGAGCATTTCACGGTCCATTGAGCCGTGGCCCAAATGTACTGTGCATAATTTTTATTAAAAACAATTTTATTGCATATTTTACATATTGACATTGGCATGTTCGCCTTATTCGCGCATATTCACAATCTGCGATACGCATCCAGCGTTCGCCGATTGCCCCCAATACGATTTTCCATTTCCCATTTCCCACTATCCATCTGGCGGGAATGCATCGTAAAAAATGCTCCGCATTAAATGCAATCGTTAAAAATGATAAATGTGCAATGGCCAAGTGCGGCGGAACTTGGAACTGGAACTGGAGCTGGAGCTGGAACTGGCAATGGAATCGGCCAGACTGCCACTGGAACCAATTGTCCGAGTAAATTTGATTGCTACAAATAGCAATTCCATTTTCATTTCGATTTACATTTTCATCTTTAGTAATTATAGTAAACAGAAACAGATACAGATTGGCGCGCTATGCCTACAGCTACAGTAGTCACTCGATATGTACACACATTTATGAAAAAACAAATATATATATGAGCTTAAAAAGAAATTCCCTTTATGTGTTTCCTTTAACTTTCCCATACAATATCTATATATTATTCTATTATAAAATATTATATTTTAGTTGATCTCAATAGATATTAGTCTTACGATAACGGCTAATATCTCTACCAAATTTCAAGGTCACAGCTGCTTTCAGTGCTGAGTTCACATAGGTTTTATGTCAAATTAAGGGAGGCATCACTGGAATTTCAGTTAAGGATTTCTGCCTATTGCTCAAATACCCTAAGCATTTAAGGCAAATGCTTAACAGCAACTGCAATTTTATCTTTGTAAAGTGTATACGACTTGCAAATACCCTATAATAATATCTTATGTAAGAAAAACTGATATTTAGGATTTCTTCTAGTCAACTAAATTAGCTGGAATTTATCATATAAAGGCTCTCTGAATCGAACTAACTTTCAGAGTTAGAATACAGGGTATTTCCCAGCTCACACTCAGTCACACTAGCCTCTGACCTACTAGACTATATGATTTATTTGTAATCAAATCACAGTCGAAACTGTTGTTGATCTAAAATCCGAAAACTGCATTTTTCAATTTAGCAAATCAAAAATGAAATTGATAATTTACTCGACGTCTTCCGAAAGTATTTGGCCTTCATTGTTTGGCAGCGACTTTTGCTTGATTTTTGTGTATTTTATGAAATTTTCTATATATTTTCTTACTTTTTTTTTGCACTGAATCTAAATGAATAAACAGGGTATATAGGTTTTCGTGCTGACAGCAGGAGACGTGACCGAGATCCGAAATGAAATGAGTATGAATACTGTTGATCAGCAAGACACTGAAGAGGTGGCTAAGTTCTTATGCTCGCCTGTTTATCTGTGTATAGGTCACATATTTATAATATACAGTTTTATTGGATATCATATAATACTCGTTTTATCTATATTACTCATAAGAATCCACAATAGTTTCTTTTTGCCTATCTTGAACAAGCTAAGTCGACCTGTAGAAAACAAATTTAGTCTGAAGATATCTTTGATGAATGATAACATTGGTAATATTTTAGATTTCACTCAAAATTGGAAAGAATTCCTTATCTTGAATGGTATATAATCATATTAGAATGTCTGAAAACTTCATAAAGAATCAATCATGCTCAGCTTTCATAGTGGGTATTTAGCAGGGTATTTAGCAGTCAGGCAAACCCCTCGGGTCTAATTTGTGTCTATTTCCCTCCGACTAACGCAAACAGTTCAGTGTTTGTAAATATTATAGGGTGTGAGTTGAGATTGAAATAATTTACATTGGGATTTCAGCTCGAAATAAAATACTCGATCAATACATGGAGGTATTTGATCTGCTCTATATAACGCTATAAATCAAAGAGCTAACAATCTGATAATATCTTCTTCTACCTCACTTATTCACTCTCTCTCTCTCTCTTATTCTCTCCCCTCTGCAGCACTCTTAAGCCTGAGCATTCTCTCTGCGCTGCTCTCGCTGTCGTCTGTGACGTGGGCCAGCGTGGAGCAGTCAAAGTCGGCCATCAAGGCCAGTGTTGGACAGCGCCAAGTAATGCTCAAGCTGAGCAGCAATGCCATGGACAGTGAACTAGACACCGAGCTGAGCGCCATCGACACGGACATACTGCTGCCGGACGACAAGGACAACTGCCCGGCGGGCTACTTCCACTGCAACACGACGGCGCAGTGTGTGCCGCAGCGCGCCAACTGCGACGGCCGCGTCGACTGCGACGATGGCTCCGACGAGTGGAATTGCGTGAATAACTTTGAGGCCAAGTACTGGGATCATTTGTTTCGCAAGAACTCGTTCGGACGCCAAGGCATGGATGACAGACCCATTGGCGAGTGCTGTGAGTATTCAATACTCAATGCAAGGTCAGAGTAATTTGGCGCCAGCGGTGCGAGTGGCGCCAGCCGATGCCCCCCCGCTCGCACATTGTCGTTCTCTTTCTGTCTCTATATCTATCTATAATCATAGAAATTCGCATGTAAATTTTTTGCATTCAGTTTTCATGCGTTTAATTAAAAGAGTCGAATGATAATTATCCTTGATGCGCACATCAAGTGTAATGGCCACAGTGAGGACTCTTTTAATGCAATTTCTCTTTCATTGTTTACTCTCGCTCTCTCTGCTGCAGTCTGGCCGAATGCGAAGAACTTCAGCTGCCCGTGTCGCGGCTACGAGATGCTCTGCCGTTTCCAGCAGCTCACGGCGCTGCCACCCCAGCTGCCCAGCAACAATCTGGAAACGCTGTAAGTATCGGGTAACCCCCTTTAATGTGCTAAGAACTTGAGCTATGCAGCTGCTTGCTCAGCAGTGCAACTCATTTAGCCTCTGTCTGGCAAAGCCAAACAGTGTTGGCTAACTGCATGAATTCATATGTACATTATGTATTGCTATAAACTTGTTTATTGCCAATTTCCCTCAGTGTATTTAGTATTCATCTTGATTGCTGCTGATGGCATTTGAATTGATTCGGCTCATCTCATTCGGTTTCATTTCCAGCGACCTCACGGGCAACAGTTTCGGCCTCATCGACGCACAGTTCTTCAGCGGCCTGCCCGATGTGGAGAGTCTGTGAGTATTTGTAAAGGATATTAAGCGCGCCAAGCACATATTTGCTAAGAGAATCGAAATTCAAGCAGCGTCAGACCAACTGCGAATGCAGCTCGAAATTTGTGAATGGGTCCTGCGGAAAGTCGTCTATTAGCGTCCTTTGCTATACTTAAAGCAGCCTCAGACATCCCATACAATGGCTGTAGAGCCTTGTAAAGCAGGGGAGTGGGGGTGGCTGTGCTCTGGCATGGCAGACAGCTCGTATCGTGTTTTGCCGGCAGTTGCAGTTTATGTGAAGCTATGCCAAAGGACACTTCTCTACGACCACGGCGCAAGCCGTAAAATCGTTTTAACATACGACGAAATGTGCCTCGCTTCGTTAACACTGCAAACAAATATGCAGGGAAATGCCCGAAAATGTAGCCACAAATGAAATTATAGCGAAGCTGTTATCAAATTTATTTACTGGAAGTGGAAATCTAATAGTATGTTTCGTAGGGAGAGAGACAGAGAGAGAGAGAGAACGGCAATCGGGCAGAGCGTGGGAGAGAAGCGAGTAGAGTTTCGTAGCATAATATCTGTTGGAGTGTAACTGATTATTTGAAGCGCTACTCGAATTGAGGACTTCTTAAGAAATTAAAGACGTCTAGAGGCAAAAAGTGAGATAGAGAGAAAGAAAGATAGAGAGAGAGAAGGGAAAAGGAAGCTGGAGCTCTCTGCTGTAAAAGAGAATCAAAGAAATTTAAGCCAGAAGCTTTGGTCGAATGAGCAGATGCTACGAGAGACAAAGAGAAGGAAGGAGATGGAATGAGAATTAGAAATAGAAGCATTGGGTTGAGAGAGACAAATAAAGAGAAGTAGGAAAATTGCAAACTTCCACTAAAATAGAGAGAGGGAAAGGGAAGAGGAAGAAATATTGAAGAGAAAAGACATATAAGGACGCCAACAAAGAGGGACAGAGCGAGATATTGAGAAAGAGAGAGCAGGAAATGGAGAAAGAGAAAATCCTTATATAAAAAGAGAGAGAATTGTATGCAGTGAAATGCGGAATGAGGAAAAGAGAAAGAATGAGAAACAGAGAGAGAGAGAAAGAGACAGGAAGAGAGAGAGAGAGAAAAAAGAGATAAAAAGCTGTAGTAACCGAGAAAGAGAGGGAGAGAGGGAGATAAACAGAAACATATACCACATAGTTAGAGATAAAGAGACAAATCGCCTCTCAGACACACAAATGCCAATGAGTGAAGTACTCCTACTTTTCGCTCAGTGTAGCTGCCGTTGATTCATTTGCTATGGTCTACATTGCCGTACTTTGTAGTAAATGGTTTGGGCCGTCTGTTGCTATACGAGCATATTGCCTATTGGCCGCATTGCTTAAGCCTAAGCACTTGAAAATCCATCACCGGGAGAGCTTACGCCTGGTCACATGTGTGAGATGCCTCAGCCAAGATTCCGACTCGGTAGTGCCCCCCACTCTGCTCGCTGAGTGACAGTTGCTCCGCAACTGCGAAAGCCGCTGTCAAGTGTTGCTGTTCTTTCTGAAACTCACAAATTCACGCAACGCCCTAATTATAACGCTCGGGACTATCGAATGCAGAGACAAAGATGACGCCACGTCCACGTCCCGGTGCCTTCGAGACGGTCCTCAGTGTGCGTGGGCGTTGGACATGCATGAAAATTAAATTGACCGTAGGCTGTCCGAGCGAGCACAACAATGTCAGAAGTGTGTGGAAGTTTGCAATGTGCGGTGATTGTAAAAAGATAATGACCAACCAGCAGATACCCTATAAATGATGTAAGAAGTTAAGTATCCTACAGCTGCACTAAATAGATAGCTTGAAGAGCGAATACTTAACTATATAGTTTGATAATAATTTCGAGAGTGATGAATATCCTACAGAGGGTCTTTGAGTCTTTGAGAGTCCTTAAAGGTTTATATAAGGAAAGTATTCGATTCATATCTAGCGTGATCAATATAAGGATAGTATTCCAAGAGATGGATACCCCATTGGGAATGCAACCAAGCCCACAGAATCTCCATGACAAAGTTAAGACACCCTAGAAGTATCCATCCACACATATTCCATATTCATAATGAACGTGCTGAGGGAAACGAAAACTCAACCTTTTCAGATTGAGATGGAACTATTTGCGGTTTTGTCTTCTCACTGAGCTCACGTAAGCAAAGTTTTTCTCTGTGGTAATTGAATATAACTGAATTTGCCAGTTGACAGAGTGCGGAGAGTAGGAGAGTTGCCTTCCTGTTGCGCTGCTCGGTGCACGCCTCGATAATTCTATGGCTGGGCATATTAAGAGATAAACAAAAATTTCTCGCCTTTCTTAATGCAAACTTTTAGTTTTGCTCGAGCACAACTTTCGCAGCACAACAGACGCAGAACTTGACAATTGAATTTCGAATTTATTAAGTTGCACCCATTGTTTCCCTGTGTGTGCATAACTTTATATAAATGTGATGAGACATACGTATAACGGGAGATTTATGGATGTAAATATGTGTATCTGTATCTGTATCTGTATCTGTATCTGTATCTGTATCTGTATCTGTATCTGTATCTGTATCTGTATCTGTATCTGTATCTGTATCTGTATCTGTATCTGTATCTGTATCTGTATCTGTATCTGTATCTGTATCTGTATCTGTATCTGTATCTGTATCTGTATCTGTATCTGTATCTGTATCTGTATCTGTATCTGTATCTGTATCTGTATCTGTATCTGTATCTGTATCTGTATCTGTATCTGTATCTGTATCTGTATCTGTATCTGTATCTGTATCTGTATCTGTATCTGTATCTGTATCTGTATCTGTATCTGTATCTGTATCTGTATCTGTATCTGTATCTGTATCTGTATCTGTATCTGTATCTGTATCTGTATCTGTATCTGTATCTGTATCTGTATCTGTATCTGTATCTGTATCTGTATCTGTATACACATATATATATTTAATTTGTATCTCTATCTTTTCGCCCTATCCGTGCGCAGAGTTCTCAAGTTCTGCGCAATCCGTGAGATTGCCTCGCATGCATTCGACAGACTGGCCGCCATTCCGCTAAAGACACTGTAAGTAGAGGTTGGGGGCTCCGCTTACTCCACTTTTGGCTGGGGCATAACTCTTAATTAGGTCTTATTATTAATGTGTTCTTAATTTATTTGCTGCTGTTGCTGCCGCTGCGTTGGCTGCCTTTCGAATTGGCCCCGGCCTGGCAACAGTTTTTATATGCTGCTGCTACATCAATACTTTCTCTTCCTGCTTTTCATTAAATGTTCCCTCGTTCTTTTTTTTTCCAGCTATATGGATGACAATGAATTATCGCGCCTGCCCGAACACTTCTTTGCGCCGGGCAATCAATTGCGCATTTTGTAAGTATTATTAACTACTATTTTACTGTAATGGGTCGCATAATTAACTGTTAAGTGGGTTTGCCCTTGGTCACACGTTTACATTTGGGGGTTGTTGTTGGGCAGATGGAAAGAGATAGACGTATATATATCTAAGGGGGTATTTTAGGCTTTGCTTGGGCTAAATTTCCTTGGTATGATATATTATTGGGTGGAGTTTTGTATAGCTTAAGGAGTTAGTTAGGCAGCTATATATTTGTTGTAGTTTATTCAAGTGAAACGCTTGCTCTACTGATGGCAATGTATATTGCGCATACGCCACGTGCGCCGCATTCAATTTCTAAACGTTTTAATATTGCACAATTTATTATTTATATTGATTATTTAGAAAGAGAGGCAGAATCAGCTTTCGCTTGTTCATTTTTGCTGATATTTGCATTTTGGTTAGAAAAACGCTTCGAATTTATTTCAAAATATTTCTGATAATAAATTTAGTTGCATTAACGCTTTATGTGGCAGTTCACTTATGAAATTTGCATAAATTCAAATTGAAAACAAGCGCAAATATTGTAGCTAGCAGTAGCCGACTGCATAATGCTCTTGATATATCGTAAGAGAAATAATTTGACTTTCGATATAATGAACTGTCAACCTTGAGATCGGTAGATACATAAAACAATGGATTTATCTTAAGTTCTCCTTGCAAGTATTACATTTCTTATACCTTTTCCACGTTCCGTAATGAGTCGATCTTAGGAGCCTATGAGATGGCAAACCAACGAGAGATTGTGTTCCATATTTCAATTTTTAAGCTAAAAAATCAGCGAAAGGGATCTGATGGAAGAACATTTCCAAGAGCTTAATGCCCCATTATTCATATTTATAATAACGATAATCCCTCTCAATACTTTACACTATTGTAAGCGCAAACTATTATTAAAATCTCTAAGCTTGCATTTTACCCATGATATATTTATGTTCATATGTATGTATATATTATTATTTATGCATATATTTTTTATTTTGATAAATGTTCTGTTTTATAGGTCTTTCATAGGTTTTTTATATAGTTTTCTATTGATAATATTTTACATAAAAATTAGTTTAAAATACTTAAAGTTTTACTTGAGTTTCTCAGAGCTTATGCAGTCCCTAATCGAGCCCCTACACAGATCTCTACAAAAACCCCTAATGCAGTCCCTACACAGACCCCTAATGGAGCCCCTACACAAGGTCCGTAGACCAGGCCCTACACAGACCCCAACAAGGACACCTATACAAACCCCTAATCGAAACCCTACACAGACCCCTGCATAAACCCATAATGGAGGCCCTAGACCAGACCCTACACAGACCCCTCTACAAACCCCTAATCGAACCCCTACACATACCCCTACATAAGCCCCTAATGGAGCCCCTACACAAAGCCCGTAGACCAGACCCTACACAGACCCCCCCACAATCCCATCGACAGCCTCCGCTGGCGCTTTCTATGCACATTGTCTGCATTTCGCCTGAAAATCGATGCAACGATAAGCGATTTTAATGAATGCTGCCAAACTTATTGCCGTGTGCACAACTGTACCTGTGGGATAATATGCCAGCAATCTGAGTCTGGCTATAAAATTTTTTTTATATATATTTTTACGTTTCACCTTGTCAGAGTTCAGGGGGACAAAAGTGCTTATTAACGCAACTGGCATGAGGTGAAACGAACAACAACAAAAAAAAAATAAAATAAAATAAAGGCTGTAATTGCCAATAACTATATAGAAGATAAGGACACACACACACCCACACACACACACATATACACTTCAGGTATTGCACAGAGGCGCATAGAGGACAGTTATGTGCACTCACAATTGTTGATTGTATCATCATTTCTCTACATGTGTGTGTGTGTGTGTGTGTGTGTAGATGAATACCAGCTGATAATAAGCGTATATATGTGTGTTTGTGTGTGTGTGTGTGTGTGTGTGTGTGTGTTGCAGCCATTGTTGCGTATACGCAACGCCTGCCAGTTGGGGCCATAAAGTGAGCCATTGTTTGGCCTCGGCTGACGGCTCACTTTCGGGCGGGGAGCTTGGCAGCCCTACAATAAATATATTAGCACACACACTTGCCGAGGGGCAGCAAAGTTTTGTGGGCGTGGCAGTTCCGGTCTGAGCAGTTGTAGCCAAAAAAAGAGTGAGAGAGAGAGAGAGAGAGAGGAAGGGAAGCAGCCAACAGCAGCCGGCGACAAGAGCAAACTAAAGCGGAAAACAAAACAAAAACACATAAACAACTCAGTTACACTTTGCACACCCTCGAAAGCGGAAGCGGGGAGGCGTTTGTCGGCTTAGCTTCGGTTTGACTGCAACGGAATCACAGCTGCTCTTGCGGCAGCATTGACACACGGACTGCGGACGCTGAGGCAGGGCCTGTAGGGCGCAGAGAACAGAGTTGCATTTAATGGCTTATTAAGTTGCTCGCTAGGTATACCTCTCTCTCTCTCTCTCTCTCTCTCTCTCCCACTCTGTCTATCTCTGTTGCTGTCTCAGTCTCAGTCTCTGACCGTGCTCTAACATTTTATGGCCTAGCCGAGGGTATTATGCATGCCACATGAAGCATGCAACATGCCTGCCAGATTTATGAGCTTGATGGAAACATTTATCATGCCATCTCCATCGAGGCTTCGTCTGCTCATTGCCCAACTTTGAGTCGAATCAGTTGACAGCTGTCGCTCATTATTGAGCACATATACGCTCGCACTTTGGGTAAGGTGAGGGCGGTCGAGTATGGACAGCAAGACGGAAATTGCAATATTCACTAATTTCATAGACTGTATGTCGAACATTTATAGTCCCCGCTAGCCTCATCTCAGAAGAGGCATTCAGGTGCATGTATATGTATGCCTACCGTATATATGGACTGTATACCTATTCTACTGTGTCTTAAAAAGCCTTAGAATCCATCACTAGACTACTGGGAAGCTTACATAAACTAGAAAAGCTATATCTTAGCCAGTGCTTGAACTTAATCTATGTTGACCTTCTCTACAAATCGCTAAAGGGAAATTCAATTATGCAATACATAGGCTGATCCAGATGTAGTGACAATACTTTCAATAGCACTACTATCTAAATGACCAATCAAAAAATATTTAATTTCTTCCACAAGCTCATTTCTAAAGCAAACAAAGAAATACCTTAAAGCATTTAAATTTGAATTTCTCCTCTTATTCGCTCACTTATAAAATATGCAGGTATTATAGAGCTACTATGCTCGGCCAGCTATAAGAAGAGCATTCAGTTTTCGGTCCATATGCTCATGTTCTACTCCCTTGGCTGTGTTCATTCTTGGCGCGCATTAAAAAACAATTTTTGGTCTAATGTTTCAGAATTTTGGCACGCAATCAACTGAGCCGTCTGAGCAGCAATAATTTTCGCTATCTGCAGCAATTGGAGGATCTGTAAGTAAAGCCCATTTGGTAAGCGCGCCGAAACCAGAACTAACCTTTGCTCCACAGCGATCTGAGGGGCAATTTGATAGCTAGCTTCGATGCGTCCGTTTTCGCAGAGCTGCAGAGCCTGCAGGTGCTGTAAGTGGCATTGATATGATCTTAAGAGCTCGGCTATATAGACAACACTAATTGTACACCCCTCCCTCCCCCCTCACAGCTATTTGAACAACAATCGTCTGCAGCAGCTACATTTGGGCATGTTTCCCAGCAATTTGCTTCATTTGCATACGCTGTCCTTGGCGCACAATCAAATTGCGAGCATTGAGGCGAACACGTTCACATTTCCACAGCTTCGACACTTGTAAGTACTCCCCAATGGGAGGGAATGAGATGGAGTGACTACGCCAGGGGGGCCAGCGGGGGAATCCCACTCGAAGCTCTAACATTTTATGAATGCTTTTTGTGGTCTTTGCAGATTTTTGGCTGGAAATCAATTGTCTTACATACGGGAGGGAACCTTTTGCAACCTCAGCTATCTGCAGGGACTGTAAGTTACAAAGGAAACAAACAAACAAGAGCATACGGAAAGGTTTCTTCTGTGGCTCCACTAATGCGTGCACGACTCGACTAGGCATATACCCTGTTCGCGCTTAAACTGTGCTGTGCTGTCGATCCAGTTGGGCGCGAGGGACTAGGAACAGTGGGCCAAGAGACATGATAGATGGCGCATATACCCTGTAGATGGGCAATGCGACAGACAGAGATATACCCTGTCAATGCAGCACAATTGTTTTGGTTTCAAGTCAAGCTGACTAGAAGAGAGCATGCTTATAGCATAGTTAGCTAGATGATAGACTACCTACATACCCTGTAAATGGGCATAGCTAGAATTGATTTGATCAGGCCAAGGTTAATGTAGTCATAAGCTCAAAATATATTTCTAGATTAGTTTTTGCCTGCCTACGCAACTGACAGACTAGCCAATACCCTGTTAATGCATAGACTTTGATTCGAACCAAATAAAACTAGTTTGCTTACCAATGAAATACTATATATCTAGATTAGAGAAGCATGCATTGGTTTTCTACATGATGGAATAGACATATACCCTGTAATTGAGTTAGCTGTGGCTTCGTTTGCCAGGCTGGTAATATACCCTGCATATAATCTGTTATCATTAATTCATTCATACATGAAGACAAGTGCATCGTTGGCTTCGCATACGCCCCATTCATGCATCACTTCCTCTACAGGGTATTCGAGCGTAAGATGTGTGGTCGGCCATCGGCGAAAGGGCGAAGCCTCTGATGGCCACATAAAAATGTGTCGCGGTTTATCGTACCCATCGAGTTTTTCCAATTTGTTTAGGCTTAACCACAAAAGAAGAAGAAGCAGAAAAGTGTGAAAAAAGCGAAATGATGTGAGCGAGGGCAGTGGAGGGAGATGGGGTGTGGGCAGCAGAAGGGTTTCGTGTGTGGCTCGCAGTTTGGGCACTTGGCTGGGAATTTCATTTATCAAAGGGCTCGCGACAAACGCTTCAGCCGGGCTGTCAAAAGAAAAGGAAAATGGGAAAATGGGAAAATGTGAAAAATATTTGAAATGAAAAGAGTAAACTTGCGTTAAATCGAACTCGAGCTTATCTTGGATTCTAATGCATATTGAATAACAAGCAGCAAATGATAAAACTTTAATGACAAAACTTCATCAGAAACTTGTGTTGCACGCTGAAACAGCCACAGATACACACATACACACACATACTTCCCCTCTCTCTCTCTTTCTCTCTCTCTGTCTAACATTTGCATCAATATTCTGCAGGCATTTGAATGAGAATCAAATCGAGAAATTCGATTTGCACGCCTTCGACTGCCTGGAAAATCTCAACTCCCTGCTGCTAAACGGTAATCGCTTCAAGACCCTACAGCCGGCCGTACTGCAAAATCTGACCAATCTTGACTTTATGTAAGTATTAAATCAATACCCAGTAATTGCCCATAAGCAGCCAAATGCTCTGTTCACAACCGCAAATGGGGTATATCGGCTAGACAAGCTTGAAAACGAAATAAGGTATAATATTGCAGACATACACATATATCTATCTGATATATAGCTATATAAGACCTGCACAGTTTGAGAACCATTGCGGGATTACAGTTTGGGCATCAGCATTGTCTTACAGTTTCAAGGCTGATCAAAAATTCCCTTCATAGACTTACAAATTCTACAGTTCTTAGGGCCCCCTTGGGAATTCACAGTTTGAGAGTCAGCAAGTGAGGGATCTAAGACTGCTTAGAGCATATTTAATATCAGCTTCTTGCAATATGGCGACAATCTTCGAGCAGTCAATGCCACGACGGCATCTGCAAACAGTTTGAAAGCCATTGCACTTTTATAGTTCGAGAATCGTATCACTGCGTCTAAGCAATACAGCGTAAGTGTCTGATAAAACGAAACGCTAGTCTGGCATATACATATGTACCATTAGTTTCTGAAATTACAGTTTGAATATCACTCAATGCTTACAGTTTGAGAGGCAGCTTGGTATATATTCTTGGATAATTTGTAAGCAAATATCGTAGTTGCTTAAGATTACTAAGAAAACGGACTTTATAAGACAAAGTTTGACAGTCACTTCAGTCCAAACAGTTTGGGAGTCACTAAGGTAAAGAACTCGATGAACTGTGAACAGAGCATGGCCAAGTCGGCTACAGTCGACTCAAGCACAATAGCGTTTGCTGCTTCTGTTTGGAATTGCCAGAGATTACTCTCACTCTCCCTCTACCTCTCCCTCGCTCTTGCCGTCTTTGTCTCACTCTATCTCTGTCCTTTTTCAGCTACTTCTCGTGGTTTCATTTGTGTCGCGCTGCGCTCCATGTGCGCGTCTGCGATCCCCGCGGCGATGGCATCAGCAGCACCTTCCATCTGCTTGATAATCAGATGCTGCGCGGCAGGTAAGTGTGCCTCCGCCTCCTGCTCTGGCTGCTGCTCCTGCTCCTCCTACTGCTGCTTCTGCTGCCTTGTGCGCATCGACTAATCCTTGGCTGCAACTGACGACATCCGCTCTCCAGTTCATGTTTATGTTTATGTTTACTGTTTACCATTTGGACTCTGCTTATGTTTGCATATTCGTTTCACGACTCCTTCATAATGCAATAACCAAATATACCCTGTAATCAGTTGACACGAGAGGCAGGCATGGTTCCATTGGACAGCATCGTTCTGATGCCTTTTACTTGCCTAGAAACTTTTGTCTTAGCTCATAATATCCTCATGATACCCTGGCTCGGGTGCAGAATATACAAAAGTTGTGTATGTACAATATATATTGAGGAATCTGTGAGCATAGCGAAAAACTGTTGAGCAAGAGTAAACAAGCGTTTTACAACACTTAACTAGAAGAGTTGTTGAAGGACGAAGTGAGCCGGCGATGCTCCAAAAATGTAATGCAAAATGAAAGATGAGAGACTAGAGAGAGGGAGAGAAAGAGAGAGAAAGAGGGACAGACGAAGAGATAGAGACAGAGAGAAACAGAGGAGGGAAGAAATAAGTTGAGTGAAGGATCTAAGGAGAGTCGAGTTAGAGAGATGAATGAAGCCGAGAGAGAGAAGATACATTTAAAGATGAGAGACCAGAGAGAGGGAAAGAGAGAGAGAGAGAGAAACAAAGAGAGATGAGAGACTAGATAAAGAAAGACAGCGAAAGAAAGAGAGAGAGAGAGAAAGAGAAGGGGTAGAGCGAGAGATCAGACAGCAACCAAAAAGTTAAATGTGAAGTCTGTGTAGAGTCGAGTGAGAGATGAGTGAAGCCGAGAGAGAAGATACATTTAAAGATGAGAGACCAGAGAGAGGGAGAGAGAGACAGAGAAATAAAGAAACAGAGAAAGAGAGAGAAAAAGGCAGAGAGGTAGAGCGAGAGATGAAGCCCAGAAGGTGAAGATGCATTTAAAGATGAGAGACTAGAGAGAGGGAGCGAGTAAGAGAGATGAGACAGCAACCAAAAAGATGTGAAGCCTTAGAAGAGTCGAGTTAGCGAGATGAATGAAGCCGAGAGAGAGAGAAGAGAAATTTAATGATGGCGAAAATGATTGAGAGTCCGAGATACAAGACTGAGATGAGACAAAAGGAAACCCCAAACAAAACGTTGGCTGCTTTCATTTTTATATAAATTTATATTGTTTCGCCTCAAAGTTTGAACTCTAGATTGTGTGGTTGCGGTGCATGCTCGCTCGGTCTATTTCATGGCATTCGCCTATTGCCTATTGCACTCAGTTGAATAGGGCGCGTCGCAGGCGCTCGCGCAGCGCCAGCAAGCGCATCTGATGCTGATGGTCGTTGCTGCCCAGCGGAGCTGTCGATGCCGGCTCCGCCATCAGGCCGTTCCGTCCGGCACAGGGTACGCCTCCGCCGCGATTACGCACAACCGAATCCATGTCCATAACGGGGCTTGTCTCCGGACTCTGACGCTGATACTCAAAATGCATGATGACCTCTCCTATGTTGGCGCCTTTCTCCAAAATTTGGACTATTTTTTACGAGGCTTTTTTTGTTGTTGATTATTTTTGTTTTTTCGAACTGTTCTAAGCTTCAATAATTTAAAAGAATAATAAAATGAACTGAGCTTCATTCGACACATGGACGTACAACCAAGGCCAACTATTTGAGTTTTTGACTCAAGTCGAACGAGTCGATCAAGCACTACTCGTCTCTCAGTAACTCCCTCAACTCCGTCCGTCTGCGTGTTCCATGGTTCAACTATCCCTCCGTCTGTCTGATTGTTCCATAGTCCAAGCTGCTCCTCCGCTTGTCCGTACTTCAGTCTGTCTATGGATCCTTGCTTCTAACCCTTCATCCCATTTCCCTAACGTGACAATCGCCGCAATGTTAAGAGTTAGCTTAGGTATATTTCAATTAGAGGATAACCTTTTCGACAAAGTCCATAGAGAACTCTACTTTTGGCAAGCCCCAGCCCACGTTTGCAATTTGGTATTGGAAAAGTCCCTCTAAGCTATGCAGAATAGTATTTGGAATATCTACTAGACCATTACCCACGCCCAAAGAGGCTTTAAGGACTTTTCAAATTCCCACTTTAGTTGTACTTAAGAAGAGGCCGTTCGTTTAGTTAGACCGTTGAGCATAGTGAAACGATTTTATGCTCGTTCAGGCGAGGCAAAGAGATTATTTTGGTTTTGTGAAGCTGGAACTAAGAAGTGAACTCTCCTCTGCCAATAGAGCTCTCATAGAAAACGATAGTCCATCGATCGTCCATCATTGTCGACCCTTGATTCCCTCCGAGTGCAGAGCAAATCAAAACTGGATCCACTTTAAAGTAAACCCATCTTTAAAAATGAGTTGAGGCCTTGAACCAGCATTATGCAGTCGCTTGCATCCGAGTACAAATTTCTCGCTTTGTTTTGCTTGCATATGAAACTCGGGCAAGTGCCTGAGCACCCAAGCACCCGGGCACCCGGGCAAACGTCTTTTCCATTTGGCATTTTTCATTTTCATGTGGGAAAACCAAGCGAGAGCAGGCAGCAGTCAGCAGTCAGCACTTGTCATCGGCTACTAACTGAGCTGAGTGATTATCTGGCTGGCTGTCTGTCTGTTTGTGGAGAGTGTGAGAGACGACACCCCGTTCTCTCTGTAAAAATGAAAATTACGCTTTTCCTTGAGCTACCCTCACACATGGAGCAGCATCTAGCTAGCTATCTATCTAGCCATTCCTCAGTTTGTTTGTTTGTTTTGCTTACATTTACACGCTCTGCGTGCTGTCTGAGTTTTTCGAGCGCTACACACTCCGAACCCTTTGCACCCTTTACTTTGCGTTCCCCCAGCAGCCAACCGGGCGTATGCTTAATGTAAGTTTCACCATGTGCTTGAGCATCCTCATTCGAATCTGCTTGTTCAACTGCTGCTCGGCTCTGCTGTTCGTCTAAGCTGCCTGGCAAATATTAACAACCAGTCTCTGTCTCCCCCCCCCCCCCCCCCCCCTCTCGCTCTCTCTCTCTCTCTCTCTCTCTCTCTCGCTCTCTCTCCCTCTCTTGTGGATGCCTGCACGTCGCTGGCATGTGCCAGTTACATTATCATATTATTTTTAGTTGACGCTTTCATAAAAATTAAATACTTGTGCTCAGCTCTTTGTTGGTTTTCGCCCCCTACCCGCCACCGCCTCCCTATTACCTGGTGCCTATTGTCGGCTCCCAGTTTAAAGCGTTATTCGAGCACATGTGAAAGGCTTTTCGGCAACTTGTAGCAGCAAATGCCACACGTCTCCAGTTTCTAGCCGTTTGTCAGAGCTCTACCCCCACGCAGAGAGAGAGGGAGAGAAAGAGAGAGCAGTTGCATAGCCTCTACCGTCGGAACGGTGTTGTATAACAGTTGAAAGTATCGTATAATTTATTAACAGGCACTTTTAGCGCGTTGTCAAACTTGGCTAACTTTGAACTCCTCTCGGTTGGAGCTAGCTTTGAAAGCTCGACTTGACTTTGAGCAAAGCAAGGAGTAGGCGACTAGGAGATACCTCGTGCTTGGAATGAGTGGGATGGGGTAAACCAAAAAAAGGCATATATATACTCTATACATATACTCTACTTTATATAGATTCAAATCGATTTTAATCGATATACCTCAAGCTTTCGATGATTTGAAGCCAACTTAAACTGTCTTACACATAGAGATGAACGAACAGAAGGAACTCTATATATACCTATACTAATATGTAAAGTATACGTAATCTATGGGCTCTACCCACGCCTCCTGCTGCCTGTTGAATACTTTGCAAGAGCAGCAACAATATACCCTGCCTAGTCCTCTGCCTGATGAATGATGGGCTGCAATCTAAAGCTCGAAAAGTTTCCGCTTGCAGCTTCGTTTCAGAACTAAACGAATTATTTATGCAACAAATTCAGAGTCAGTAGCTTGAGAATTCCATTAGGTGCGCCTCCATTAAAACAGTCGGAGCCAAAACTTAAAGCAAGTGTCATTCAATCATAATTCCAAGCAATCTTTGCCCGTCCGAGTTGGCTTCAGCACTAAGCCAAACAAGTTGTTATGTTTCCCCAAGCAGGAAATGTTTGCCGAGCAAATGGATGGAAGCGAGCATAAATTACAGTGATTTTATGATAGCTGTACAGACCTACGTGCCACCCACCTCTCCTGTCTCTCTGTCTCTCTCTCTCTCTCTCTCTCGCTCCGATTGGCAATCAAATCAGAAATAAAGCCCAAGCATTCGCAATTGTCACAAACAGTCGGGGCCGAGCTCTGCCGAGTCGAGTCCCAATTTCAGCAGCAACTATGACTGCAATAATGAGCACCTAGTCGACCACGCCCGCAACCCCACACACACGTCCATGGCACACAGCTAATTGGCCAACAGCATTCAGCTCAGTTCAAGTTCGCCTTTGCCGCTTAAATTTCCTTTAATTGCCCGAAATTTATGCCAATTGATATTCCATTCGCATACGCCATGGGACAACTTTCTGGCTCCCTCTCTCTCTCCCTCTCTCTCTCTCTCTCTATGAGTAGCCCCCCTCATTAAGTTCTCATTCTATTTATATTCTGTTCTATTAATAATTCATAGTGCTTTGAATAAATGTACAGAAAATAATTGAAGTACCAGGGAAACGTCGATTTGGCTCAGTTCCAGGGTTTTATTTTCCTGTATAAGGCTTTAACACTCCCACTTGTAGCCTTCACCCAGTCCATCAATCCGTCACTCAATCAGGAAATAGATTATTATCTAGATATGCCAATTGTTATAGGACTTTCTCTTCCTTTAGTGAGGGATTTCAGTTATTTGATTAGAGACTTCCTTTAATTAATGAATCAATCTATCAATAAATCAACTCATAAGACCCTTTCACAGTTTTAGTTAGCTTTGTCAGCTGAGCTCTGTTTGTCAGTCAGTCAATCCTTCAATCACTCAGTCCATCACTCAGTCAACTTATCAATCATTCAGCCACCTCCTCACATCACTCAATCAAATAACTCTTAAAACGTTGTAAGCTCAGCTTCAATCAATCAATCAATCAAGCAAAAGTCTTCATCCATCATCACTTCTCAATCAATTCTCACTCACTTCTCCAAGCAATTTATCGTGACTCAATCTATGAACCATGCCATCCATCAATCCATCAGTCAATTGTACTCACTCTCTCTTCCCTCTACTCTCTCTCTCTCTCTCTTTCTTTTCTGCTACCCTCATTAGCGTTTGGATCATGGCTTCGATTGCTGTCGTTGGCAATCTGCTCGTTCTGGCCGGACGATACTTCTACAAGTCGCGCAGCAATGTGGAGCACTCGCTTTACCTGCGCCACCTGGCGGCCAGCGACTTCCTGATGGGCATCTATCTGACGCTGATTGCCTGCGCCGACATCAGCTTTCGCGGGCAGTACATACGACACGAGGAGTCCTGGCGACACAGCGAGCTCTGCGCCTTTGCCGGTGGGTAGAGCCCAGATGATATACTTATATATATACGTATATACTATAACTAACTGTATTTTGAGCTATTTGCAGGCTTCCTGAGCACCTTCAGCTGCCAGTCGTCGACGCTGCTGCTCACGCTCGTCACCTGGGATCGCCTGATGTCGGTCACCAGGCCACTGAAGCCACGCGACACGGAGAAAGTTAGGTAGCTGTCAGCCGACATTTGGCAACACTGGTGCTTAGTGTGCATAATGTGCAATCCATTCCATTGCAGAATTGTATTGCGCCTGCTTCTGGTGTGGGGCATCAGCTTTGGCCTGGCCGCCGCTCCGCTCCTGACCAGCAACTACTTCGGCGAGCATTTCTATGGGAATAACGGCGTCTGCCTCTCGCTGCACATACACGATCCGTATGCCAAGGGCTGGGAGTACTCGGCTCTGCTGTTCATCTGCATCAACACCGTCTCACTGATCTTCATACTCTACTCCTATGTGCGCATGCTCCAGGCCATCCGGGACTCGGGCGGCGGCATGCGAAGCACCCACAGCGGACGAGAGAGCGTGGTGGCCACGCGGTGAGCATTGTGTGGAGTTAGTTCTCAGGGCATAGACTAGTACAAATGGAATATAACGGTTATTCGGTTGTTATTGAAAAGCAAGTTGATGACATGGAGATTTACTAAGAAAGAGAGTCTCAGGATTCTTTAAAGCTTCTATAAGGCTATGTAGACTGTAGAGCCAATATATAGATATCAATCATCTAAATATTTTTCATAGGCTCTATATGTTTCATTAAAAATGAGGCTATATTATCTTCCTTGCAGTCTCAATATAACTTATTTTGCCTTAATACATAAACAGGGCATATATGGTCCTTATAATCTATGAACAGTCTCATTATAGTATTTGAAAGACATGACTATATTAAGCCTATGTAGATTTGACAGATTTCGTTGTACAGTCTATTGCCTCTATAGTTCATACATAGCTTAGAGAGATTATGAACTATAAACAGTTAAGGTATCTATAGGCTCTGAAGTCTACAGTTTATAAACTCTCTCTCTATCTTTCTCTTTCTCTCTCTGTCTTCTAGTGTATAGGAATTATATACAGCTTATAAAGAGTCCTAATGAACTTCTATCTAACTTCGTACTATACATATATACACTATATAAGGTTTCTCCTCTGTGTTTTGTCAAATTCCTAGAATCCTTTACTTAAAATAGACATTTCGACTTTAGCTCAGTTATTTAGTTCCAGCTAAATTCAGCTACTACGCTCGCTCCACCCTGATGGTAGTCTAGCTCACAGCTATCTTCCATCTCTGTTCGATTCATAAAGTCGTTTATCTCTTTGGTTTCTCCTGCAGCTTTGCCATCATTGTGACCACCGACTGCGCCTGCTGGCTGCCCATAATCGTAGTCAAGGTGGCTGCGCTCTCGGGTAAGTGCAGCACACAGCTCTCTCTATCTCTCTCTGTCTAATTCGTGCCCTTTTAGGCTGCGTTATATCGCCCGCTCTGTATGCCTGGCTGGCTGTGCTGGTGCTGCCAGTGAACTCGGCGCTCAATCCGGTGCTCTACACCCTGACGACAGCCGCGTTTAAGCAGCAGCTGCGTCGCTACTGCCACACGCTGCCCACCTGCTCCTTGGGCAACAACGAGACGCGCTCCCAGACGCAGACGGCCTACGAATCGGGCCTGAGCGTCAGCTTAGCTCACTTGGGCGGTGGCTTCGGCGGATCGGGACGCAAGCACATGTCGCACAGGCACATGAGCTATCTGTAGGATGGCAGCCCTCGATTCTCTATAAATGTGATCTAAATAGTTACGAAAGGAAAGAAAATGTTAAATTACTATAAATTACATATATTACAATAGTATTGTAAATACAGATATATTTGGAATTTTGGGCGCAGTTCGCAACTGCAAAGAATTAACATTCGTTTCTCTCTCCCTCAAGGATGTAGACTAAGGCCTTATAGACTATGTAGAAGAAGCTGCTCTATGTTTGCTACTCCTATTGATGCTCGGTGGCTATGTTGACGTCGGGCTGTACATGATATGGTCCCTCGTTCACGTAGGCGGTGAAGCGAACGATTTCGGTTGCCGAGAACTCGTTGCTGACGGACAGCAGCTCCATGATTTGCCACTTGAGATACTTGACTTCCTTGTGCAGATCGTGCTGACGCGAGAGCAGGAACTCTATGGCGCCGCCCGTGCACTGCACCGCCTTGCAGCCCCATTGGTACTGGCAGAGGGTCTTCAGCAGGCCCAGCGCGGCGAGCTGCAAGTCGGGAAACGGTGTATGCAGCAGTCCCATGATGTGATTAATCTGCTGCCCGCCAGCAAAGCATTCATACCAGTTCTTCAAAATGACGCTGCAAATAACGAAGGGAAAGTGGAAGAGAGAGAGAGAGAAAGTAAGTGACAGCTATTTCGGGTCTCATTTGGGTCGCTTACCTGAGCTCCTGGCTGACTGGCGCATTGATGGCATAGATGACATCGAGCGAGTTGAGCATGCGAATTTTCAGCGGCGGCGACAGACTTTTCGTGTAGTCGGAATACTTGCGCAGCAGTTGCTCCAGGGCCGGCTGGAAGTGGACATGCATTAGCATCTTGCCCTGCACCGTGCTGGCCAGATTGGCCAGCGTGTCCATGGCCGTGGGCAGCACTGACTCGTCGCCCGAGGCTAGCAGGTCGAACAGGCAGGCCAGCATATGCGGATAGCCGGTGATGATCTTTTGCGGCTGGACAGCGGCAATTTTGCCAAAGAATTTCATAATGCTCGGTATGAGCAGCGAGTCCAATGGATTCTCCTCGATGCGCTGCACCCGATTGCTGATAATGTCGAAGACGCGGCGTCTCTCCATATAGCACAGACCGTGATTCTGCTCGGCCAATGGCACAAGTATCTCCATGACGCTCGCCTGCAGCAGCACGTCGTCGTTGTCCAGCTCACTGAGCGCTGCATCCAAGATGAACTCCACGGAGGACAGGGAGTCGGCACTGCGCTTGGCTAGCATAACGCCCAGCTCATAGGCGCGACAGCGCACAACCTCGTTCTGCTTGAGCAGCTGCAACAGCTTCGACTGCACGCGCTCGTCGTTCAGCCCTTGGCTGAGCACAATGGTCAGAATGTTGATGGCCGCCGAGCTGCATTGTGTCTCAGGCTGCTGCAGTTCGTCGAGCACATAGACGAGCAGCTCGTTGCTGGGCAGTGGCTGAATTTTACCGGCGTTGGCCTGTTGACGGCGCAACTCCTTTAGCAGATTGTTCAGTACAAGGGCCCGCAGTGCGGGATTCGAATGATGTAGAGCCGGGTTGAGCAGCTGCGGCAAAGAGGCGTCGGTGATGTCGAGCTGCAGTTGGTCCAGGCAGGTACTCATGAAGTCGGTGCAGAGGTTGACTAGCGGCTCCTTCTCTGTTCCTTCGACAACGGCGCATTCGTAAAGCGCCGGCGCACGTAAGAGCAGCTCAATTATATTTCGCGGCAGAGCCGATTGTTTGTTGATTTTTGTATACATGCTAGTGAGCGTCTCCATGCGCTTGCCCTCTGCATTTAGCTCGCGTAAATTTTTTTGCCACCATTCCTCATCCATATTTGTGTTTTGGGCTGACTATTTCGGTGCGCTCAAAATATAGATTCGAGTGTTAAAAGCAAAATACAACAAATAAAGCAAAAGCCAACTTATCGATAAGAGCTAGGATTGTCGATTAACGCCAGTCACGTTCACTGTGTGACCGTTTGGAGCACACTCTAAAAATACCTAAAAATAACAAATATTACAGAACTTGTTGTAGGCATTTAATATACATTGAATATGTTTCTAATATAAATAGCTTCAATAATATAATCTTGAATTAAGTAACCAATATTTATAATAAAAAATGTAAAATGAACCACAAAAAGTGGGATAAATAATATTTATTGATGAAATTTTTGAATGTTATGCAAAATCAGCTAATTTATTCCCAAAATCATCGGTAAAATAGATAAATCGTTCTTTTAGTATTTATTGTGCAGTGAAAATATCGATAGCCAGTTGGTACTTTACAACCCTAAGTACGACGCCATTTTACAGAGTTTTTTTTTATGTGACGCAGCGTTGTTGTAATCAAAAAAATTGTAATTTTTCGTGAACTGCAGCAAGTGCAAAGGTGAAACATAATTAAAGATGTCGCAACGCTTTGCGCCTGGCCAAGCGCCGGTGCAGTCGCGCTACCAACCGCCGCCCCAGGCCCCCGGCATGCGTCCCTATCCGCCAGGCACCGGCTCCACTTTCGCGGTAAGTGAAATAATCAAATCATCGATTATCTCTCAATTTTCACAATGGGCTCGTTTCTTCTCTCTTTATGGCTGAGCAGCCACGCGGCTTTCCATTACATCCGAACACAACGCAGCCCGTTCCTGGCAGCGTTGCTGCTCCAGTTGGACCCGGACCCGCTCTGCTGCAGCGCACCACCCAACCCACTTTCCAGAGCGGCCTGCGCGGCAGTGGCTCGGGTGGTGGCGGCGGCGGCGGTAGTAAGCGCTCGGCCGAGTCGCGAAACCTGAACAGCGGTCCCAACAAGGGTGAATTTGTCGCTGGCGCCAAAAAGAAGAAGAAACTGGCGGACAAGATATTGCCACAGAAGGTTCGAGATCTGGTGCCAGAGTCACAGGCCTACATGGACCTGTTGACATTCGAACGCAAGCTGGACGCGACTATCATGCGCAAGCGGCTGGACATACAGGAGGCACTCAAGCGGCCAATGAAGCAGAAGCGCAAGCTGCGCATCTTCATCTCGAATACATTCTATCCGAGCAAGGAGCCGAGCAACGATGGAGACGAAGGCGCCGTTGCGTCGTGGGAGCTGCGAGTCGAGGGCCGGCTGCTGGAGGATGGCAAGGGCGATCCCAACACAAAGATTAAGCGCAAATTCTCATCATTCTTCAAGTCGCTGGTGATCGAGCTGGATAAGGAGCTGTATGGGCCGGACAACCACCTGGTCGAATGGCATCGCACACACACCACCCAGGAGACGGACGGCTTTCAGGTGAAGCGGCCCGGCGATCGCAATGTGCGCTGCACCATCCTGCTGCTGCTCGACTACCAGCCGCTGCAGTTCAAGCTGGATCCGCGGCTGGCTCGGCTGCTGGGCGTGCACACGCAGACGCGGCCGGTGATAATATCGGCGCTGTGGCAGTACATCAAGACGCACAAGCTGCAGGATGCCCACGAGCGGGAGTACATCAATTGCGACAAGTATTTGGAGCAGATCTTCAGCTGCCAGCGCATGAAGTTCGCCGAGATACCGCAGCGACTGAATCCGCTGCTGCATCCGCCAGATCCGATAGTGATCAACCATTTCATTGAGAGCGGGGCAGAAAACAAACAGACCGCCTGCTACGACATCGACGTTGAGGTGGACGACACGCTCAAGAACCAAATGAATAACTTCTTGATGAGCACCGCTAGCCAGCAGGAGATCCAGGGACTGGACACAAAGATACACGAGACGGTGGACACGATCAACCAAATGAAAACGAATCGCGAATTCTTTCTCAGCTTTGCCAAGGATCCGCAAATGTTCATCCACCGCTGGATCATCAGCCAGACGCGGGATCTGAAGGTAAGTCTGGCGAATGGAATCATTACCAATAAGAGTGCTAACCATGCTTTGTTCTCTGACCAGCTCATGACCGATGTGGTCGGCAATCCGGAGGAGGAGCGCCGCGCCGAGTTCTACTATCAGCCCTGGACGCATGAAGCTGTATCGCGCTACTTCTTCACCAAGGTGAATCAGAAACGCGCCGAGCTGGAGCAGGCACTGGGCATACGCAATGGCTAGGCTATGGACTGAGCTGTTGTGCTCCATCGATGTCAATGTCAATGTCCAAGTCCATGTCCAGGCAGTACGGCAAACTCTTTTTTCCTTCGGCAGTTTAGTTTAAGCCCTAAATGCTACACACCCTATACATATATAGATATATATACTATATAAATAATTCTATCATTTTTTTGCCAACAACAAAATCAGCGATAGCTGCAAAAACAAAAACAAATAAACAAAAAACTGTAATACAAAATAACAATTGGCAACAAATGTGTGCAAGGCAATGCTTATGGATGAATATATAGAGCTGCTATTAGGATTTACTATAGTTCTTATATCAAATCTTCTGTCGATCCTAAAGTTTACTTGCAATTTGTAAATGAGCGAGAGCTCTATGAATGAGGTAGCCCAGAATCTGGCAAAATTATGGAATAATCGTAATCTATGATCTTCCATCTATCATAGTATAAGATCTAGTATAAGACTCGGCACTGTCAAGCCTCTGGCACAGTTTGTAATCCATCACAGAATAGAAGCGAGTATGATACAGGATCTCTAAGCGTCTAGTCTAAAATCTACCAGAATTCCAAAACTATCCAAGATATATTTCAGACCTGGAATTTAGCATAGTCTACTAACTAGTAAAGTCAAGGATCTGGTACTTCATCTATTACTTAAAATATAACCCATCTGTTGATCGCCTTTGGACACACAGAAATAGATGTGCTACAACTGGGAATCGTAACGTCTAAGCAAGGCAAATTTAAACAGGAGTTTATAAGAACAAATTTTATAGATTAGGCTTTAGTTACCCCCTAGCTGAAGAGTTCTTTCTATAGAATATTTGCCTATGGAGCGGATGTAAAGCGAAACACTTGAAGGCGAAATTTGATTAATTGAAGATATTTTGCATTTGCTACAATTAACAGTTACATGTGTGTCTGTGTGCGTGTGTGTGTGTCTGTGTATGTGTGCATGTGTGTCTGTGTGTGTGTTTGTGATGGTTTACAGCCTAAATAAATCGACGGAATGTTCAACTGCACATCAATATAAGCAGTTGCTCCTCTCTTCTTGAAAGCTCTCGCTCTAGCTCTGTCCGCTTTATTGCTATCTTTGTCTAGTCCCGCTTGGGATGGGGATCGCGGCCAGCTGATGGGGCTGGCGCATCAATGGCCACGCCCGAGTCGACGCGAGTCTTGTCCACGGGATAGAGCCAGCGCTGATAGAGATAGATGATGAAGACAATGTCGTCGCGGAGGCAGGCGACGCGATGGGCCGTTGGCATGGTGATGATGAAGGCGAAGAAGTCGTCGATGAACGTGTTGAATGCTTTGTACATGAAGGCGCGCCAGGGCAGGGCAGCCACAGACTTGAGCTTGTAATTGACGAACAGCTGGGGCAGCATGAACAGGAAGCCGAAGGCATAGACTCCGTTCACCAGCGAGTTGAGGGTCCAGCTGTACCAGGAGCGGTGCGGCTGATAGAGCAGCGAGTAGACAGCGCCGCCCAGACACAGCGGATAGAGCAGGTAGCTCAGGTAGCGCATGCCCTCCCGATCGAACTGCTGCGTCTGCTGCTCGGCCAGCTGGCCGGGCTCTGGCTGCTCGCCCTCCTGCAGCTTGCGGGCGATGAACGAGGTGAAGGTGAAGTGCAGGCGCAGGATCTTCTTGCATTTCCACAGCTCGATCAGCGTGCCGAGGCCGACGGGAATGAGCACCAGATAGGAGGTCTGCTCGTCCAGCAGATAGAGGAAGATGACGATCTGCGAGAAGGCGCGCCACAAGGTGGTACGGGTGGACAGTCCCTCATAGGACTCCTTCTTGCGCCAGAAGGCCACGTCATTCTTGAAGCTCAGGAAGTCGAAAAGCATCTGCAAGAGGGACAGAGAAAAAGATGGAGAAGGAGAAGGGAAGGAGTAAGTGCATCAGTTAGATCGGATAGATCTCTTCATCCATCTAGCTACTCACATGCACGCTGGACACGAAGATGGTGCCGCAGAGCAGATAGACGTTCGTGTCGGAGAAGATGCCCTTCACCTCGTCGATGTCTTTCTCGGCAAAGCCAATGGACTTGAGCGCGTGGGTGGCGTGCTCCATGAGCAGCATCAGTCGCAGCTTGCCGATTCCAACGGGCCTGTAGTGGAAGCTGAATGTGAATTCGGTGGTGTTGCTGGTCACCGGCACCAGGTGCTTCAGTCTTGTGTTGAACATGTCCGTCTGCAGGATGGGCAGGATCTGTTGCATGCGATTCACGCGGATCAGCGGCGCCAGCTCGGGCGGCAAGTCCGCCTGGGAGAGAGCGAACATGTCCGTCAGCAGGGTCACGTAGACGTTCGAGCGAATGTGCGTGCTGGGCTTTTCCGACTTGGCGGCTTTATTCTTCTTCTCGAGCTGCTGCTGCTGCTCGGTGGACTCTGCATTCTCGTTTTGATTGATCAGATTAAAGATCTCGGCGCGTGGCACCATATAGTCGCAGAGATTGAGCGTGTGCAGCACCGTGGGTCCGTCGCGCTTCAGGGTGCGCCATTCCAATGGCTCGCCCTCCAGAGCCAGCACCACGTGCAGAAACAGAGTGCCATTGCGTCGGGTCTTGGGCGGCACATGGATCTGGAAGTCGTGGTCGAACGGCTGCGCATAGTCGAAGCGCTTCAGCTTGTACACGTCGCTCACTTCATTGGCGATGGGATTCCGGGTCTGTGAGCTGAACAGGGCCAGCTGCATGCGTGGTCGCTCGGCCAGGAAGGAGGTGTAGCAGGGCGAGCCAGTGCACTGCAGACTCGTGAATAGCTGCGACATTTGGTAGATCGAGTGGAGGATGTAGGCTAAGAATACCACGCCCACCAGCGTCGTGATCGAAGGCATGGCCATGATGCGGCACGGTTCCGGAACCACGGAACCAAAGCCAACTCTTCCTGTTTTCCCTGCGATTCGTGCGCAATTTCGACAAAGGATATGTCAGAGGAAACCAATTTTTTGCCTATGTATTTAATTAGGGGCCAAAAATGCCGGCGTAGCCAAGTTGCAGTGTTGCAAAATGCGCACAAGCTTTAGTCGAATGGCGCAAGCTTATGCAGCCTTGCGACTGAGTTTCGAACTCGCAAAATATCGGCAAATTGTATATATGTGAGTGTTATATTGAATAAGAAAATGGTATTCAAATATGAACAGTGCTAACACTTGCTAAACATTTGAAAAGCAAAGCAACATTTCAACGAGCTTAGTTCGCAAAGTGGCTAAAAAATACCGAAAACACTTGCAGCATTTTGGTACATTTGCTGCTAATGCTGTATGCAGCCCTGGTTAAGTGAAATGTTACGTTCCGCAATGTGACCAGCTTCAGTTGAACCGCCAAAGAGATACAATTCAAATTCAAGTGCAAATTTCCGTTTTTCAATTTTTTATTTGGTAGCAGTTTTATTTAAAGGTTTATTTATACATATTACACATATATATAGGTATATATATATTTAGTAAATATATACATGAACTTGTAAAATTAGGTACTAGAGTTGTATTTTTCGTAAATTTTTTTATTTATTTATATTTTTTTTTTTATAATTATAGCTACTAAGTACTATTTATGTTTTCGTCACGCACAAAAATTTCCAAACCTTTGGAATAAATTAAACGACTAAAATGTACACATTACGAAACAAAAAAAAAAAGTATAGTATACATATATATGTATATATAAGTAGTTAAAAATTGTGATTAAAAGTGGATTAACAAATAGAAGAAAGAAGGAATCGTGCAAGGAATGTAAAGTTATGTATGAACGGTCGATGCTATAAATATGTGGAGAATTTTGTTTGAGAATGTGCGAGAAGAGCGAATCGATTTAGAATAGCAAATGAGATTGAAAGAGAGACAGAGAGAGAGAGAGAGACCGAGAGAGTGAGGGATGATGGAAATTCTCGCTATATGGTATATATGTATGTATATGGTAGGTGTATATATATATAGTAGATATTCGCATAAATAGAGCAGGGAGAGCCCGGACTTAGGCGAGACGTTTTTTTCGACTAGGTGACAAGATTTTGAGCATTGTAACAACGGGCGCCTCGAACGACATCGAGACGACAAAGGATAGGAAATACGAGGCGACCGTCAGACCAAAGAACATGACGACCTGCCGAAAGAGAGGGAGAGAGAGAGAGAGATGAGTAAGGATGATGAGGGCGGATGTGAGAATTACACTTACCATTAGATCTCCGCCCAGGTGAAGCGGCGCATCGGAATTGAGCGCCATGGAGCGTATGACTATGGGATGCACCAGGTAGGCGCAGTAGGTGACACGGGAGAAGGGATAGAAGCAGGGCGCCGACAGCAGCGAGTTGATATAGCCACCATAGCCCGTCGAGCAGGCGATCGTTATCCAGGCCAGGGATAGCGCCCAGGCCGAATGACTCAGCGAGCTATAGGCGGCCGCTGTGAACTGTGACAGATCGGCCCGGTACAGGCCGAAGACCAGAACGAACAGATTGAGCATCGCCAGCGTCCAGGCCGTAGCAACCGTCAGCCTGGGCAGGCGAATCTTGCAATTGGTGCGGAACAGTATCCAGCCGACGGCCATGCCAATCAGGTACGGGCCCAATCTCGTCCAGGGCTTGTCGTAGATCTTGTCGAAGAGAGCCAGGGGATCGTCGGTGTTGGGTCTGTGATTGTTCGTGAAGGCAATCACCGCTGTGGTTATCCAGGAGAGCACCAGAAACACCAAGGTCGTTATGGCCGAGAGCTTGAAGTGGCGCACGCCCACTATCAGGATTATAGCGCCGATCATATAGAACTGCGTGTCATTGGCCAGATACCAGCTCCACAACATGCACTGCGCAAGACAAAAGAAAGAGAGGGAAAGAGAGAAGAGGGAGAGAGAGAGAGAAGATTAGTACGAGAGTGTATAGGGGATCGAGGGGTCCTTCGAGGGATCTCTCGAGTCATCATCTATCGAGACGGTGTTAGAGACTGTTCTTCTAGGGATCTACCGAGGGATCTGTCGAGTGATCTGTCTTCGGCTCTAATCAAGAACTTCTCGATATTGCGCCATTGACGCTTTACCCACCATCTCATCGACGGGAAACAGCGTATTGATGTAGAGTATGTTGCGCCACCAGTAGTCCGGGCAGGTCACATGGTCCATGGTCGGCGGGTCGAATATGGAGTAGGCAGCCAAATACCTCATAGTCACTTGGACCACGCCCAGCACGAACAGGTAGGGCGCTGTGAGGCGCATGAACCGATAAGCGACCAGGCCAAAAAAGTGAGCGGTGCCCGCTGTGAATTCGTTGGCGCCCTTGCTCAGCTTGTTCAGCTTGCCCTTGGCGTTCGTGCGGAAATACAGATAGGAGATCAGAAAGCCGCTGATGAAGAAGAAGGTGTCGACGCTGAAGGGGCCGTTGGTGATTGCTTGAAAGAAGAAGTTCTGCTCCACTTCCTTGCGCATCTCCATGTTGTCCGAGTACTTGAAGACCACAATGCACGTGTGTCCGAGGATCACCCAGGCCATGCTGAAGGCGCGCAGCCCATGGATGCAGGGTATTGTGTCGGCGCCCACGTTCCGATCGCAGATGGCATTGAAGTTCGTGATTGCCGAGAACGAGAGCAGCAGCTCCGAGTAGATGCTTAGCTTTTCGGGCTCGTGCAGGTGGCCCTCCAGGTGCTCGTCTGAGTTGCTGTTGTTGTTGTTGTTGCCGCTCTTGTTGCCCGAGCCGGAAATGACGCCGCCACCGCCGCCGCTGCTGCTGCTTCTGCTGCCGCTGCCGCTGCCGCTGCCGATGCTGACGCCCTGATGATGCCGATGATGATGGCTGTGATGGTGATGATGATGCACATTGATGCGCTCGTGATCGTGATGCTCGAGTTCGTGATCGTGCTCGTGCTCGTGGTCGTGATCGTGATCGTGGTCGTGCTCGTGATGATGGCCATTGCCGCTGTCATTGTCGCTGGGCGGCAAGTGAAGCACCAGCTGATCGAGCTGCTTCAGCGAGCCGGACTGATTCGATTGCTTGAGCGCCTCCTCGTGGGCGGTCATGGTGTCGCTGTAGTCGGAGGAGGCGCAGCCAATGCCCGAGCTCGTCTCGCTGTTGTTCATCATCTCCTTGTCCTGCAGGCGCAGCGCCTCCTTCAGCTTGCGCGTCAGGTAGATCTCGTAGAGTGTGCCGCAGCAGATCAGTCCAAGCACAATGCAAGAGACCACGCTAGAGCGAGAGCGAGAGCGAGAGAGAGGGAGAGAGGGAGGAAAGAAGACTGTTAATATCATAATCAAACAAATGGATGCCGTGGCGGGATTAGTTTCGCTTCTTCTTAATTTTTAGTTAACTTTTTTTGGACCCGCATTTCACACGATTCCAAATGCTAATGGCTTGAGCCAACGCTGGAACTACCCAGGGGCGTGGAGTTCGGTAGAGGCATTCACTATTTGCATTGTCCATTAGCGACAGACTCAAAACAGATTTTTTTTTTGAAAGTACGTTTCGGACTACTTACATCAGCAGGCAGAAGGTCTTGTCCGACCAAATGTTGAACTCCGTATCCGTGGGCACCCGTATGTCCAGCACGCGCAGCTCACGGCTGGGCAGCTCCTGGCGCGCATAGCTGGACATGCGGTGCACATCGGCAATGCTGCAGGTCGAGGGCAAACAGACGCCCATATAAATAGTGCGTAGCTGCAAGGAGACAAGAGAGAAGCGAGAGGGTGAGGTGGGAGCAAGTGAAACAGAAGCTTAAGGGTAAGATTATTATTGGAGAGAGAAACTTACTTTTCATATGAGAAGTCAAATTAAACCTTTTACTGACTTTGCTTCTCGCTTCTTGAGCTGCCATCTCTGTTAACTTTTACAACGCGAAGCAAATCATTCTATGGCAAACCTTTCTTTTTATGTATCTCTCTCTAGCTCAATTTCAATTCTAGGCTTTACTATCAAGTATACCCCTCTAACTTGAGCTTCTTCAATTGCTTCTCGCTGCATAATCTCACTTAGACTTGAGCAAACTTTCAATTTTAAACCAACTTTTCATCTTTAGGCTGGCTCTCTCAAGTTGAACTACATTTCTAATCTTTACTAAAAAGTATCCCACTTTAACTTGAGCTTTATCAATTGCTTCGCGCTGCATAATCTCCCTTAGACTTGATCAAACTTTCAATTTCAAACGAACTTTTCATCTTTAGGCTGGCTCAAGCTGAGGCTCCCGCTCTATTAAACTTCTCCAAAAGCTCTTCACTATATGATGTTCCTCCCGCTTGTCCTCTCCTAGCCATCCCTTTCTATAGATCTCATTGACTCACCATTTGTGTTGGCATCGTTTCGTTCAGCTGCAGCTTGAGCACATAGAAGCCCGGCATAAAGGGCGGCGGCGGGTTGTAGACGCTGCTGTAGGCCTCGGCATAGGCCTCGGCGAAGGGCAGCCCATTGTTGCGGTTCCCGTTCGCTGTGTTGATGTTGTTGTCCTTGCTGCTGTTGCCTTTGGTGTTGTTGCCGCTCGAGCTGGAGCTGGAGCTGGCACTGTCGTAAATGGCTTCGCAAAGGGCCAATGAACCCATCCAATAGTTGTTGCCATAGAAGAAACCGGAAGTGTAATGACCGGAAGCATCGTCCACTGCAAGTGTAAAAAAGAAACAAACAGAAGCCAATGTTGAAAGTGAAGGGCATTATTCAATGCAAACCCGATTGGCCCGCCCCCCAAGCCCTTCTGCTCAGCGAGTTGCATACCGCTATACCCTGTACATCCAGAGAGTGAGGCGATGGGGCATGATAAAGTGAGCGATAGTCTTTGGTATAGTAAGCTAATGATCTATAAAGAATTGCTGCCTTTCAAACGAATTCCCTTTCGATAACCTCAATTTGCGAAATATCCAAAACCCGATGCGAATTCTATTTCCAGACTCGAGACTCTGGCGACCTTGACAATCGTCACGTTTGATTGCTGATTGAGTTCTCTTATCGCTTGGCAATCGCATATTCTCAAGTAGCTCTCATATCGTGAGTATACAGACTTTCGAGGGACGTAAACACGCTTTGGGGGCCAGCTTGAACGTCGTCGATACCAAAGGAGAGATGTCTACTTATAGAGATATTGATAAAAGGGAAATTAAACACACTCTAGTGCGAATATCTCTATATAAATAGTGTAGTGCAGTAGTGTTGGGTAAATATTTGTGTATAATATGATGATAGAGCCTAAGGTAGAGCAACGTTTGAAGTAGCTCTCACACATTGGATGCAGGTATGAGTGGGGTACAGCGAGCTCTGCTGTAGTGCTGGACCGTTGGGCGCATTCTGGGGGTTCGACTGAGTAAACCTACTATGGGGTAAAGTGGGGGTAGAGCAGGATAGTGTAGATCGTGCAGGGGGAGAGTTTAGCCAGGAGGACAGGGGGAATCGGGAACTAAATGTTTGCTCAATAGATTACACAACTACAAGGGGTATCTACTAGTCTTGTACTCTTCTAGGGGTAGAGCAGGATAGTGTAGATCGTGGGATCGGATCGGGAGAGAGTTTAGCCAGGAGGACAGGGGAAATCGTTAGCTAAATGCATACCCTTTGCTTGCTCAATAGATTACACAACTACAAGGGGTATCTACTAGTCTTTCACTGCTCTCTGCGCATTTTGAAATGATTTTTCTTACGTTTCTTTTGATTTGTTTTTGTTTTGTTTTTGTTGTGGCTTTTGTCTCCGGTTGTCTGTTGGCACATAAAAAAGTTGTTGTTGTTGCTGCTGTTGCTGCTTATTATATAATGTTGCCAGTTGGCTCTTCTCTTAGTCTTCCCTGTACGCCACGGCCCCGCCCCACGCTGCGTGCAACATGTTGCGCGCTGTTGTCTCATGTGAGCGCATGCGAATTTGTTTTTTCTTTTCTTTTGCTTTTGTTTTTTCTTTTGCTTTTGCGCCCATGCGATCTTCTCTCATTTCGCTTGTCATATGTTGGTTGTTGCCAGTTGTTGTTGTTGTTGTGAATTGTCTTGTAACCAGTTGCCAGTTGGATGGACCAAGCAGTCAACCAGTTTCAGCCATCGCCAGTTCCCGTAAGGCAACAATAAAGTAATATCAACTGCAGCTGCGCAATAATTTGTTGTTAGTTGTTGTTGTTGTTGTTGCTAGTTGTTGTTGCTGGTTGTTGTTGCAGACATTTTGGCATTTCGTCTGACAACTTCCTTCTGTACGCAAAAATTTGTTTACTTGGCTTTAATTTTTGTTGTTTTTTTGGGCGCTTGCCTTGACCAAAACGCAGATTTATGGATGGGCACTTGAGTGGGCGGAAGGGAGGGGGGTGAGGGGTGGGAGGCAGCTGGTGAAGGGGAAATTCGGACATAACCAGCTGCTTGTAGACCACATCGCATGGCCATGACCATGAACAGGTTTTGAGCCTGACTGCTTTTCCGGGCAGCCGCAGAGAGGGACACACAGAGAGAGAGAGAGAGAGAGAGAGAGAGAGAGAGAGAGAGAGAGAGAGAGCGAGGGCAGATGCAGTGAGAGGGAGAGCGGGGCAGGCGAATTGCTAAAGAGCTGATGATGAGCATTTTAGCGCATTGTTAATTGTTTAGCTAAAGATTATGAATTAATTAAAAGCAATTCTTGACCAACTCTGGGGTGACACAATTTCGCAATACCCTGTAATCGTTGCGCAATCGCTGATGGGGCAACGGCATTTCGATATTTGCTGTTACAGAAATGTGTACAAATATTTTGCAATGCATCGAGTTCAATGAGTTGACAACTTTATGTAACGTATATCGATATATATCGAAATGTGCGTGATTTATTATGCAGGAATATTCTTAGATGTAATTGTTGCATACTGTACTGTTGAAATCGATAGCATTGCTTATAGTGCTTATCGGCAGATTTAAATAAAATCGATAATTGATCGATATTGGAATGGATAAATATTGGAATGATTATGTAGAGACATGTTCTCAAATGAAGAAATCTCAATTGCCATGAGGCTTCAACTCCAGTTTTGATCAGATCTATCGATATATATCGATAGCAGTCACTGAGACCACACATGAAATTTCAACTTCAGTTTTGATCAGCTCTATCGATATTTATCGATAGCAGTTCTTATGAAACTTCAACTCCAATTTCGATCAGCTCTATCGATATATATCGATAGCAGTCACTGAGACTACACATAATCCCTATGAAACTTCATCTGCAGTTTCGATCAGCTCGATAGATATATATCGATAGCAGTCACTGATTCTTATGAAACTTGAATTCCACATTTGATCAGCTCTATCAATATATATTGATAGCACTCACTGAGACCACACATGATTCTTAGCTATGCCCGAGTCTGGGGAACAGAGCATCTACGCCGTCGGCTTCACGGGACGGAAACACTTTTACTTTTTTCCCACACGCTGGCCGCCCTTTCGAGTCGCTCTTTCACTCCGGGCCGGCCCCTTTGTCCACATTCGTCTTTCTACCTCGCCCTCTGTCACATTTTTGTAATGTTTAAACATGTCTTTGTTGTTGTCTGTCGCTCTGTCTCTTGTTTGCGTGTGTTTTTTTTTCCTCATTTTTTTTTTTTTTTGGTTTCAATTTAATTTGCGATTGAGGTCATTTGATTTCTGTTGGCTTTGGGATTTTGTTGTCTTGGCTTTTATGTAATTGTTAGGCCAACTCTGCTTTGGTTTGTTTTTTCTTTTTCATTTTGGTAAGAGCTGAGGTCTTCGTTGATCTGTGGGACCTCTAACTAGTCAGATTTCATTTTGTATTTGTCACTTCTCCCTGCATTTTGTCTTCTTCTTCTTCGTCTTCTTCATTTTTTGATGTCTCATGTTCAATTGAACGTGTCATTCAAGCGTTTAACGTCTCTTCCACAACAAAGCAGTCCAAGAAAAATAATCAAGCGTCGACAGATCCAAAGTAGACGCGAGGCACAGACTCCATCAAGGTAAGCGCCGCGTTGTACATGACAAAATGCCCGATTGGTGCAAAGAGCAGCCGGAAAAAGCCCAAACCAGGTAGCGCTTGGACCAATGTTGCCTCACCCTCGTCGCTCCCTCTTCCACCTCTCAGTATTTCTATCGAGTACCGTTTGAGTTCAGCTCGATTTGATCATGTACTGCTGCTGTGCCCATATCAATTCTTGAATTGCCGCAAGGTCTTCGCTGCGCCGACGAGACCCGTAAAGTCGTCTAAATAGCACGGTCAATGGCCATAGACCAAAGCGGCGGGCATGGGGCCACGTGGGGCGGGGGTCTACAATCATCAGATCCGCCATAAACAGAGTCTAACCTAATTGAAAGTTATTGACAGATCTATTAAATACTGCACTTTCGACCTTCAAGCTGTTTGCCATTTGCTCATTCACTGAATCAATCAGTCAAGCATTCTATCAATCCCAGTCTGTATATGGATTAGACTTAAGTAAACGCGCAAGCCGTTAGACAGCTGCTAAAGAGCTTTAATACAACACAAACTATAGCAATGAATACGCCTTTGATTGATCTAATCGTTTGCATTAGCTCGTTGTGCTTGGGCATCATCAAGAGCCATCGACTTGGCGACTCTGGCGCCCCTCACATACCTCATATGCAAATCTAAATATTTAGAATTTAATAAGCTTGCAGAGATCAAACATTCTCGTCTCTGTTTGGTGATATAACATCGTCAAATCTGTGTTTGGTTAATATTTACGAATATGTGCGATATCTGAGCAGCAATTGCATTCGATGAGTGGACGATGACATACGCTGGCATGGGTATGGCAATGACAATGATAATGGCGATGAAAACGATGATGAGCATGAGAATGCTGATGAGAATACGACTGAGAATGATAATTACAATGACAATGCTAATCGGAATGGGTATGTGAACATACAAGAGAATGCCAAAAGGAATGCTAATGACAATTACAATGACAACGGCAATGACAATCATAATGATAATGATAATGATCATGATCATATGAATGAGCTTGTGAATGAAAATGCGAATGAGAATGCTAAGATAATCTCTATAAAAAATATAATGACAATGACAATGACAATGACAATGACAATGACAATGATAATGACAATGACAATGACAATGACAATGACAATGACAATGACAATGACAATGACAATGACAATGACAATGACAATGACAATGACAATGACAATGACAATGACAATGACAATGACAATGACAATGACAATGACAATGACAATGACAATGACAATGACAATGACTAATGATAATAATAATGATAATGATAATGATAATGACAATGATAATGACAACGATGAAGACAATGTCTATGAAAATTACAATGGCAATAACAATGATAATGATAATGATAATCAGAATGAGTATGTTAATACAAGCTTTATTAAGAATGCTAATAAAATTGCTAATGATAATGACAATGACAGAGATAATGTCTATGACAATAGCAATTGCAATGACAATGATAATCATAATGAGTATGTGTATATGTTAGAAGAAATGCCAATGATAATGACAATGACAATGAAAAAGATAATGTCGATGACAATCACAATGGCAATGATAATAACAATGATAATGATAATGAGTAGTGAATAAAAATGAGAATGAGAAAGCTAAGAGTATTGCTAATGATAATGACAATAACAATGATAAAGACAATGTTCAAGACAATAACAATGTTAATGAACAGCTGTCAAAATCTATGCAAAGATTGCACTTTAACGCCAATTCGTATTACTAACGTTACATACTAAGCTAGAGAGACGGTATACCCTATGCTGTGCGCGAATGGAAAGAATGCTTTAAAGACTTGTATTTATTATGTTGTTAAACAATTTTCATCTAGCCGAGAATCAATATTGTCTATAGGAAGCCATAGCAAATTTCAGCAACTAGCTTGAGCCAATGTTTGGCAATCACTTATGGGGTATTTCTCTCCCTCCTCCATGTAGAGATATTTGGATATGGATTTCTTATATTTTGTTCATTGTCACCTGAGTGTCAATGAAATCGCCAATTGAAAACAATCAGCGAATTGTCAAGAGCCTCTTGGCTTCAAATCGAGCTGCGCTTGGAGGTTATGACTGGGGAATATTTGATATATATATATATGTATATATGTAAATATATATAAAGGGTATCTACTATATAGTATATATGGGGCGGCTGCGCAACATAGGTGTTAACACTAACACCAATTACAGCACAAAAGAAAGAGGGGGGCGGTGGCGGCAGGCGGTGTCTGGGCGTGGCACACGCAACGCCCATTAAATGACAGCCACAAAAAAAAAGCTGTTGAAACTTTTTTTTTTTTTTGTGCTGTTTTTGATTGATGAAACGCAACACAAAAATAATCATAAATAATGTGCTTAACATGCCAAACAACAACAACAACAACAAATAGTGGTTGGCCTGTCAGAGACACTTAATATTATTATAGAGCTGCGGCGCAGCATTGCGAAAGGTTTGCAAAAAATAAAAAATAAAAAGAAAAAAGCAAAAATCAAATTGAAAACAAAACAAATCGAAACGAAATGAAAATAAAACAAATAACAAAATATATATATATATATATATATATTTTTTTTTTTAAACAATTTTTTTTATTGTTTATTTTATTATTTTTACAACGCGTCAGAAATTTAAAGCGCGCACTTAAAGCAACAACAAAACGTGCGTCAGAACCATTAACGAAATTATGATTATTCATATATAAACTGTTATATATGTACATAGGTATATTAAAATATATATATTGTACAATTTTATTTATTTCTTGAATAACTAAATTCGTCTTTGATGCTCGCTCATGGCAGCGGCAAAGAAGGTATAATGGGTCGTGCCTGTGTCTGTTCAAGCAAAGGACTTGAAAGATTTAGACACTCTATATAATCAATATATATATATAAGTATACCTCTGTAGTACCCTTCCAAAACTTTTCATGGAGAGCCTTGAGATAGTTCTTCTTCTTAAGGGTAAACATAGCTGATAGAAACAATTAAGTCTGCTCGACCATGAGATCCTTTGAGTTCTATATAAACTCACACTGCGAGCTCAGTAGTTCACTTATAGAACGGTAGCAGCTAGCGCTGACAGCACCCTTCCCTGCACTAGCACTAAAATGCATACTAAATACTGCCCCCAAAGGGGAAACATACCAAATCGAAGCGAGCCTCATATAAGTTAAGACTATCGACAATATAAGGAGGCTGGAGAGTCCAGTCAGACATTCAAGGGGAGAACCCAATGAGTAGAACTGATTTGGGTCAAAATATATCCGGACTAGAGAGAATCTAAACTCTCTCTATTGTTACTAAATTATATAAAATATATTATTTCATTGAACACAAAGTTGTTTATATTCACAAGAGCCCAACACAGCGTCTCCAATCACTAGTGCTCTAGTGTGGGAGAGCTTAACTTATATAATGATAAACAACAAAATAAATACTCCATTAAACGAGCATTGAGCAGTCGGTGCTTGCAAATTTTTCTTTATATATAGCCCAAAAGTAACAAAAAAATTATTGTTGAGTTGTCTTGAAATTGTTTAATGGGCTTTACGTGTGTTTTGTCTACTACGTTGGGCGCCCGCACACACCCTCCCACACACAGACACACACACACACATATACATATGTAAACACTCACGACATTCTGTTTATACATCGTCAACAATTTATGCTAACAAAATCCCCAACAAGATCCCAAGCCAAACAAATTCCCAATCATTCGACAGTTGAACCCTAAGAAGAAGAAACCTAACAGAACTCTCGCGCGCCATGTCAATAGAGGTGTGAGAAAGAGAACGGACAACAATCCTTTTCTTGAGAGCCCAAATAAATATTCAAACAATCGTTGGCTAAAAATACCCAATCGAAAATCAATTGAGTCTACAATTAGCCGGCAGATTCTGCGAAATTTGTATAAATCAATAAGAGAACGTCTAAGAGAAGTGAGGGAAGATAACTATCCAATATTTGTGTAGAAGACTGAGAATGTAAGAAGTGTCTTTAGAGTTGAAAGTTCTTAGATAGTTAAGGTTAATGTTAGGGCTTCTATGAATGGACGTTCACAGTAATGCCAAGTATTGGTATTAGCATATGATATACGATCATATATGATGGTAACATATGCAAAATTTTCTTTTATCTTCTGCACAGTATTGAGGTCAAGAGGCAAGCATTCTTATTTGGTTAAAAAACTGACCAAAGTTAACCACAATTCAGCTGACCAAAATTCCAAATTCTCTTCAGTTTCAGTTTCTAAATTGATTCTGTATTAATACGAACATCATCTGCATTGAGTTTTAGATAGTTTCAAGTCGCAATGAACTTGAAATAGTTTTGCAAATAATTTATGCAATTTATGCAGCTGGAGCTGGTTGATCTTGCTAGGAATACTTTAATAATGATCAAAGCAATTGATTGTCGATTCTCTCTCTATCTCTGTGGCAATTATAAATGTATATATAAAGAGTGTTTGAGTTAAATCAGAATCTATCTAGGCTACTGACTATACGAAATTCATTCTTCATTATTCATTATCCCACACATATCCAATTATGTCATATAGATATATATCAAACTTTTATTTGATTACTGATGTTCTCTCTCATCTCAGATTAGAGATGCTTTTCTACAATGGTATCACTCTCTGATTTTCATAGTCAATTGAAGTTAAGATCATTGATCTTGAAACTTGAATTCAAATCCATCTATATAGAGCTCTATGAGCTTCTTCTATACTTTGATTCATCTAGTTATTCTCGATAATGTGCTCTATGACAGCTTAATGATCTATACCATATCTACCAGCTATACTTATGATCTGCTCATATTTTATACAGCTGTGATCTCAGGTACTCCATAAACATGAATTTGTCTCGCTGTTGACTCGATTCTATGCGCCATCGTAAAGTACTTTAATGATGTATTGGCAGTTAAGAGATCGCTGAGGCCTGGGTCCATGCCTGATTCACAGTAATTTGCCATTTCAAGGTATTTCACGCAATTCCTATGGCTGCTCTAGTTAATCGCCGAGGCGATTTATGTAATGACAACTGCGCTTGGGCCGGGCGAAACTATCTAAGAACACGCAAAAGGCATCTTTAGCATGGACTTTGAGCTCTATTAGGCAACTGTCTGAAACGCATGGCTATTAAATGGATGTTTGGTGTGTTTTTTTCTAACCTTTAAGTGATGTTTACAAAATACTTTTACTACACCGGGAATACTCTTATAATCATTAAGTTTCAGTTTCAATTTGTGAAGTGCCAAGGGTCAGATTGTTTCACAGTTCAAAGAGAGCGGCGAGGTGAAGCGAATTAGAGATGAAAGATGTACGAATTCGTCGTAATGAGGAATCAGAGAACTGATAGACTAAATGTATAGCATATTCATATTACATATGAATTGATTCTGTTGACCATTCATGACATTTTATCGATAGCCATAAGCTGTCAGTTGACTATCGATGTAATTTTAATCGATAGGCCTGTTGAGTACTCCAAACTTTTGTACATATCTTAAGGCTGCTTAATTCTAGACAAATCTAAATCCCTCAACAATTCCATGCCCAAATATAGCCCCATCAAACACAAAGTATTTACTTCTATACCAGACACTCTCCTCCTCATCTCTTCAAGTTCAGCTTCCTGGCCCCACTTGATTGCCTGAATCAAGGCCAAGCCTTGGCTTCACCCTAGCCTAGCTCATGTTGTAGTAAAAGTTTGATTATGATTAACAACAATTTCAGCTCTATGCTGAAGTCCTATAAAAAAAGAGTTGATTCGAAAGGCTTTGGATGATCTTGAGTTACGTGGCAACAGCTAATCAGTTTTATGATCTGTACTTAGCAATTCAATGCCTGAAAAAACTCATGAGTGTTGCTGCTGCTGTTGCTGTTGCTGCTGCTGTTGAGTTGCCTAATTGAGTCACATCAAAGTCTTTTTTTTTTTGTTTGCCTGTTTGGGCCAATTTAACGCTTGGCCACGCCTCGAAAGATCGTCTAAGCCTTGATATGACAACGTCTTCGCGGCTGGCTGCAGCTGACAAATCTGCGCCCAACTTCCCTATTACAATTTAACGCACAAGAGCAACAGTTGCCGCCGCGCCGCACTGCATTTGTTATTCAGGTCGTGAAACTGAGACAACGCACCGTCAGTTTCAATGTCAATGTTGGGCACAAGTTGTTGTTGTTGTTGTTGTCGGTGTTGCTGTTGCTATGGTTCAAGAGCAAAATGTTGCTGCTGCTGCTGTTGCTGCTGTCTTGGGCAACAAGTAAGCCCATGTTGCTACTGTTGCTGTTGCGGTCTAAGAGTCATATGTTGCTGTTGTTGGCTCTTGATAGATATATGTTGTTGCTGTCGTTTCTAGCTAAAGAATTGTTGCTGTTGTTGCTACCAAGGCGCTTGATAGATATATGTTGTTGCTGTCGTTTCTAGCTAAAGAATTGTTGCTGTTGTTGCTACCAAGGCTTTAGAGCAACATGTTGTTGCTGTGCTATGCAGAAGCAACAGCTGCCGATATTGTTGTTGCTATTGCTGCTATTGCTAGTAGAAGAATTACTGTTGCTGCTGCTGCTGCTGTTGCCGCCAAGGCTGTTGCTGCTGCGTTGCTCACCAGCAACATTGGCCATTATACAGCTGTTGTTGTCAGAGTTCAAGAGCAATATGTTGCTGCTGTTTCGCCCACCAGCAACACACGCGATTATCTATTGTTGCTGTTGTCACAATTTTGGCTATTGCTGCTGGGGTTCAAGAGCAATATGTTGCTGTTTTGTCGCCCACGCTGACATTGCCAAATCTTAGACAATTGACACACGCTGTCAACGACAGCAGCAGCAGCAACAACAGCAATATGATGAGCACTCGGAGCAACAAATGCCGCTGGCGCTTTCGCCGCGAACATTGACAGCAAATTCGTGCTCCAATTCGCAAGCGACAGACACAAAAGAGGTGTGCGAAAGAGAGAGTGAGAGAGAGAGAGAGAGAGAGAGAGAGAGAGAGGGAGAGGGAGAGTGTCTTTGCTTTTGATTTGTTTTCTGTTTGGTTTTCGTTTATAATTCCGTTTCACATAAGTCTTTTTCGGCGCTCGCATCTGGCGCAGATTCAGCACAAGGTCAGCTGCATCTTCAGCAACAACAGCAACAACAGCAACAGCAACAGCAGCAGCAACAGCAGCAACAGCAACAGCAGCAACAGCAGCATCAATTTCATCTTTAGCCATTGCCAGTGTCGACCCGTTTTTGGTATATGACTAACTGGTATTTTACCTGGCCCCGCCACGCCCCCCCAATGGAGGCTGCGCCTCACGGCACAGGTCTGCATGATCTGAAGGCTTTGCGTAATAAGCGTAGCAGATGCAATATATAGAGGGAGTTAGAGGAAGAGGGAGAGAGAGAGACAGAGAGAGAGAGAGAGAGCTCAGGGCTCAGGGCTGCAGCTGCAGTGCCATTAATAACACTATTAACACTGCTAATGGCATTCCACAGAATAATTAGCCAAACAAAGTCTTGATGAGACTGCAGTCAAATGTCATTCTGAAAATTACAATTCAATTATCGATCTGTATATACTATATGCATAGATCTCTATATATTCTCTATAGATCGAACAGCGCACATTAGCTGAACTGAAGACGTCTATCGCCTAATTACAGCAAATGCTGAATCGATTCATTCACTCTAATGAATTGATCAATTAGCTTATTATTGTGGGAAAATCGTATGGGTTTTTCTCACTTCTTACACAACATCGATAGGTATATATTTTGGTCAGATTCTTTCTACAGGAGAGCTATAAAGAATGGACTATATATTAAAGAGCTCCTGAAGCAATATCGTGGATTTCTCGCTCTCTCTCTTGCTTTCTCCTCTATCTTCTCTTATATAACCTCATGGAACTCGGGACTTGTCCGAGCTAGACCTATGAAATTTGTTGGATCAGCGCTCTAGGGCCAAGTCAAACTTAATGTGATATATTTCTGTCATTCCCGCAATCTCTTCTCCTACACAACCTCATTGAACTCGGGCATTATAACAGTGAGCCGTGCGAAATTCGACATGTAAGCACTTCAAGGTTAGGCAAGCTCAAGTCCATAATAGTTCCTGCATATAAGCGTATTATAATACCTACATATGTGTAATATGTGCATACATTCCAGTGCGGCTCTCATAGCTTTCACTCGCACCGCGTATGACGCACTTGCGTTCAATAATTTGTAATTGACAATAGGAAAAGCAATAAATCGTTTATGTCTCTGATATAGCCTAGTCGATCCATCGAGCCATCGATCTGGCCATTTGAGCTGGCCTTTTTCGTTGGCCATTTGCGCAGTTATATCAGCTCTGATTGCTGCCTGCTGCCTGCTGCGTAATTATCAAATGGCCCAAACGCGATTATGGTCAATAACCCCAAATAGAGGGCGCATGCAAATTGTGGCTGTTGGCCAATTTCATAAGCGATGCCAATTTCGACTGTTTCAATTGGAGGCACGTGCCAATGGGCTTTTACCTAACGGAAGCGACGCATCGCTTTCGGACAAGACTTTTACCAGGTCTGGCCCGGCGCGGCGCGCCTCAGTGTCAAGCCGCAAATGGGGCCAGGCCAAAAAGCGAAACGAATGCACTTGCACTTGCCATGGGCACGAACGATATACACATGTACACTATATATATATGTATATATATAGATGTGTGTATATCGGTCTGAAGGAACCTTCGAGTGCAACGAGCGCGACATAGAAATCGTTTGATTAACTAAAGCTAAAGTCTAGCCAAGATCGCACGCGGCATTAAGCCTGAAGGTCGATAAGCGCTCGTAATTACGATTACGAAAACCGATTACCGATGACCGATTAACGCCGTATGCCATGAGCATTAGAGCACAACTCATGGCGCTCACTATGATCATCTGGCCAGGCCCCGAATTGCAAGTCAAGTGCAAATATTATGTGCGTGTAATCAAATATGGCATCCATCAAGTGTTCGCTTTCATAATCGAGCCGAACCCGCCGCCGAATGTAGTGTGCAGAAACTGGTTCGCACTCCACACACAGTTGCCCTCCACGTGATTATCGTATGCATCACAGAAGCGAAATGAAACACTAATAAACAGCCGATTATGTTGTGAAAACAGGGCCAAACAACAGCAGCGGCAGCGGCTTGACCTGCAGATCTCTATGAGTAAGCAAACTGAATTAGAGAGGAAACTCGTAAAGTGATTCAGCCGGGACTGCCCGACTAGAGACTCTGCGAAGAAGAAATATTCCAATTAGTAATGGTTTTTCAAGGCTCTTCCTTATAGAGATTATAGATGGATGGATGTAAGCGGATGTACGGAAGGATATATGGAAGCAGAAACTCTGCGAAGAAGAAATATTCCAATTACTAATGCTTTTTCAAGGCTCTTCCTCATAGAGATTATAGATGGATAGATGTATATGGATGTACGGAAGGATAGATGGAAGTAGAAACTCTGCGAAGAAAAAATATTCCAATTATTGATTCTCTTCCTCATAGAGATTATAGATGGATGGATGTATATGGATGTACAGAAGGATATATGGAAGCAGAAACTCTGCAAAGAAGAAATGTTCCAATACTACTAATGCTTTTTCAAGGCTCTTCCTTGTAGAGGTTATAGATGGATGGATGTATATGGATGTACGGAAGGATATATGGAAGTATACATAAAAATTATATATGCACTATGAGTACAGCTCCTTCTGCCTGTTACCCATCTTCTCCCACAAACAATATACCCCAAACAAACCTTAGATCTGGGTTCAGGGCATACGAATTATGAGTACTTCAAGATGGAGTTGAGCTGTTAATATAATAGCAGCACAATTATACTGCGGGTCAGACGGCTCGAACTGCTCATGAACACTAGATCAAAAGTGTTTGGCGTCCCTGGCAGAATACTTAAGCTAGCTAAGCACTCCATTAGATATATGTTACTAGGAATAGTGGACAAGAGCCAATAACTCAGCACCGCCATTGACTTCCTGTTGCCATAGTTGTTTATCTGCATAAGCAAAAGTGTCTGAAGCTTAAGCATCTCCTATAAGAACTAATCATATATTATAGGAGTTCCATCATATATCATCGTCTTCTGCTTTGACTCTTAAGCTCTCTCACATGCTCCAGTGCATATCTAAATCTTAGCTCATTATATGCTCATCATCATAATTATCAACATTTGTTTCTTTTGTTTTTTCCATTCCTTTTGCTCGCAGCTTCATCAAAAACAAAAAAATTTGTCGCTCTATAATAATGAAAATGGAAATCGGCCGGGAATTGCAACAGATCTTTTACGCCATAATTCATGATCAAGTGCCAGCTTGAATTGCGTCGAATACAACAACAACAACAACAACAGCAACAAAAACGTAATAATAAGAAAAATTGCTCTGGCCGCGCAAGTTCGTTGCCTAAGTCTTTTGTTTTTGTTGTGTCTAAAGACGAAAAAACAAAAACAAAAACGAAACAAAACTGAAATTAAACCAGAGGAAAAACGCGGTCAAAGTTGAAAGTGGCTGCCACACAATTTGGTCCGTTATTGTGCCTGCTAACAGCAACAGCAACAGCAGCAACAGCAACAGCAGCAGCAACAACAACAACAACAGCAACATGAATGAACGCACATTTGCCTGTGCCATAATTTGGTTTTCGCCAAAGCAACAACAACAACAGAAACTGCAAGACATTGCAACAATCAAATTAAACTTAAATTACATAAGCTTAGCGCTGCGCCGGCGTCGCAGCTGACGTCGCTGCCTGACCAGCGCAGGCTGGCAGGCTGCAATTGTTGCTGTTGTTGTTGTTGCTGTTGCTGCTGCTGCTGCTGACTTGGTGTGTTTATTTATTGTGCAATGTCCGACTGTCTCTGCTTCTGCTTCTGCTTCTTCTTCTTCTTCTGCTTCTTTTTTCTTAAGTTGTTGTTACTCCAGCAACAACAACAACAACAATGGGAAAGCACTAGAAATTATGTTGCGTGACGTTTCATTTTGCACAAAGACTGTAATTGGTAGCTGCCACGCCTACTCGGGCCGGCTAGCCTAAAAATTGCTGCTATTGTCCGCAATAAACATAAAAAATATATATATATAAATAAAAAATAAAAATAAAAAACAGGCCAGGCACGAGCCACAGGCCATTTGCCAATTTGCAGCAACAATTTGGACTTTTGCTTATAACTGTTTATATACGAGCACACACACACACATACACACACACACACACATCTATATTTTTATTGTCTTTGCGTCCAAATGCAAGACGAGGTCAGCATCAAAACGATTTCGTTTGGTAATCGACAGCAAAAATTTGCAATTGAAGACTGAAATTTCCAGGAAAATCATAGAGAAAAGCTGAGCAACAGATGCGAAACAGAAGCAGCCAGCAGGAAGTTTGCACAACAGGCATACACACACGCACACACACACACACACACACACGCACACACATCATATCTATATCTAAACGAAATGAGACACAAGTATAGCCAAAGTTTATGTAAGCTCACTCGAGGCAATCATTCATACTTTTTTTGTTTACGTTTCTATCGACACACGCACACACACGCACACACACACACGCACACCCAACCTTGGTTAAGCATGCAGCCACAACTGGTAAAGAGAGCAACTGCATTTCATTGCCAGGATTTGGTGCGCCAGCCAAGCCAACTTGCGTCAGGCCAAAGCCAAGTCTAGTCGAGCTATGCGGCCTTCGCTCAAGTCAGCGGCCAAGTTGAGCTTGTTGCAGTGTGGCAAAGGGGGGAAGGGGGGGAAAGGGGGAGCCAATTGATTTCAATCAACTGCCGAAAGTCAACGAAGCGTAATTGCCGCCAAATGCAACAGCTTAGAACATTCAACGAAAGAGCGAAGATAAAACATGGCATCAGGTTGACATTCAATATGGTCAGAGATTAGTTAGATAGAGTCAGAGCATGCTCAGCTAGGTAGACACCCGAACCAAGTTGGTGTTTTGCCTAGCGATGTGAAGCGTGTAAAGAAATGCACAGAGAAATTTGGAATTATCTTTAAGGAACTGAAAAGATGAACAACTTGATTCGGGTATTTGTTCAGTGGGAAACGTGAAGAGATTATGGAGAGATTATGGATGTATTTTAGTAAATGTATATCCATATAACATTATTAGTGTATAGCATATGGTATTTTATATAGAAATGCCCATCTACAGAGCGTAGAATACCCGAACCAAGTTTGTGTCTTGCCTAGCGATGTGAAGAGTGTAAAGAAATGCACAGAGAAATTTGGAATTATCTTTAAGGAACTGAATAGATAAACAAATTGATTCGGGTATTTGTTCAGTGGGAAATGTGAAGAGATTATGGAGAGATTATGGATATACATCCTAAAATACTTTAGTAAATGTATATCCATATAACATTATTAGTGTATAGCATATCGAGAGTATGCTCAATGAATCAGACACCAGAATGAAGCTGGTATTTCATATAGAAATGCCCATCTACAGGGCGTACACTCAGCTGAACGAATACCCGAACCAAGTAGCTCACCTGTATTAACGGAAATGTCCAGAGATATTTATGGATGGGCATAACTGTATATACTCAGTGATATATGTGCCTAAATGTACTTAAACTCTGAGAGCAGCTCAAACATCAAAGTAACAAATTCTTGACATGGGATCGATATATGTAAGGAAATACCAAAAATTACTAAATACGCGGTTCGAGCGAAAAGTACAAAGAAAATGCTTTGCCTAATTAGTTTTAGCATTAGCATTACGAGCATTTCCTGGTATGGCTATGGAGTAGCGCGGCTTGAGGCCCACAAAGTAAGGTATACGTAATAAGAAATGCATTTTCATATGTGGGAGGTAATAGAAATAAATCAAAAAGTAAAAAAATAAATTATTTTTGCATTATTTAATTAGGCTAAAACATGTCTAAGAGCTATTTCGAATTATAACAAATTCACAAAATAATTTAAATGAAAAATATATATATATATATCATAAATGCGCTATAGGGTTTACGACAAAAGCTGCAATAAAACTATTAAAAAAAAATAATAATAATCTATAAAAATCAAAATGTATTTCCTTAATGATAGTTTGCATAGCGCAATGTCGGATAACAATTGTTGTATAATTTACTATGGCATTTCCACCAGTCGGAACTAGTTCGTAGACTCAAAAGAGCTGTCGTTCAACTGCAGTACTTGGAACGACATTGATAATTAGTGCGAATAATCTCAATCATAAACCTGAAGCAAAGCCGTTCAATGTGTAGCTCAGCTATACCGAAAAGTTAGTTCTTTGGAACTAGTTTAAAGAGTGTAATTACTGCTTAAGAGGTGCCCGAAAATTCCTGACCTATGCAACGACATAATTTGGCTCGACTAATTTGCAAGCTTGATTCCGATTCATGTCGGAACTAGTTCGTGAGCTAACAAGCACAAGCTCGGGCGGCGGGAAGTCCGGGTATCTGGAATTCGAGGTGGACGTCCAGCTAAGCAAAAGCCTGAATGGCCATTGATTGGCCATTGATCTTGGCCATTCGGTCGGCCGGTCTTGGCTTTTAAGTTTCTTCGGCTATGACGTGATCAAACTGCAAAAGCAGCTGAGAACACAGAAAACCGCTTAGAGCGCAATTGGAGCTAGTTCAAGCCAATGAATGTGGTTGGCACTGCGAAGAGCGAACAGGGAATAGCAGCAGAATAAATCAAACACAAGTTATTTGTACATAGAATAAGCAACTAACGCGAATACCCTGCAAACCTTGCACTGGGTCTGATGTCCCTGCGACTGACTAAGAGACGGAAGGGGCTTTGATCCACTTGAAATCTTGTGCTTCTATGTATATATACTCCCTCTTGTGATCTAGTACAGCCTGGAAACATATAGCACTTAGAGACTTTGCATTGCACACGTTGGTCCATTAATAGTACGAACTGTCTTCCAGAAGGAGCTCTTAGGAAGTAGTTATACACATATACATATTTATCTATTATGCTATAAATCTTGCCTTCCCATCTCAAAAAGTAGTTCTACATATATACATATTTATCTATTATTCTATAAAACTTTCCCTCCCATCTCTGCACTTCTCTATCTGCCTAAGAAAAGGTCTTTCTCTTCTCTCTTCTCTTTTCGCCTTCGTCGTCTTCTTCTTCTTCTTCTTCTTCTTTTTCTTCTTCTTCTTCTTCCTCTTCCTCTTCTTCGTCTTTCATTCTTCTCCTTGGGCATTCTATGCTTTTACCTCTAATCCATCTATTGTCTTCTCTTCTCATTCTTTATGTATGCCTCTTGCACTCTTCTTCCCACTCTGCTTCCACACTTCTCTGAGCTTTTCTTTTAGTCTTCTCCTGCATCTCTTCTCAACTCTTCTTTTCTTTTCTTCTTTTTTGTTTCCTTTCTCCTTCTTCTCTCTGCTCAATTTCATGCTCTTCTTTTCTCTCTTCTCCCCTTTCCCACCTTCCCATCTCTCTCTCTGCGCATCTTGCTCTGCCGCAGCTCAGGGTATTCGCTAGTCGTTCAAGACCTACTAAATAGTAGATCACTCTTACTTGATAGTCAGTGAAACTTTGAAAGCAACTAAAATACTATTGTTGTTGTTGTTGTTGTTATTGTTGTCTCTGGTGCTGTTTTTTCTTTTGTTTCCTTCTCTTTCTTCGTTTTGCGTCTCGTCTTGAATGTGTTTTCGTGTTAATTGATTGCATAACCAGCAGAAAGACAGAAAGACACACTCACATTCACTCGTGTCAGTTGGTCAGCCACTCAGTCAGTCAGTCAGTTGGTCAGTTGGCCAGTGGAGGGGGCGTGGCATGCACTCCAATCGCTGGCGCAACCAAATTCAAAAGAAACCAAAGAGAGGAAAAAAAAAAAACCCAAAAACAAGTCGCACAACATTTATCCACATCATTTGGGGTTGCCTTGCAGCAAGCTGGAGTCGAATTCGCAGCTGTTTGCCAGCCAGTGCATTGTGTTTACCATGTACCTGTTAAAGTTCATGTTAGCCATTTGACAGCCAGCTGCCAAGTGCCAGACAGTTGATAGTCAAGCGAAGCGAGATTCTGTCTTCATATGAGATTGGTATTTTCTTTTACCAGGTACCTGTTAAAGTTCATGTTAAGTGTTTGACAGCTGCTGTCATAGTTTATGTTAGCTAACTAGCATATTGAATTGAGTTAACTTTTCATTCTGAAAGCGAATCATGTAAATGCTTCATATGCGATTTACCAGGTACCTGTTAAGGCTCATGTTAGCCAGTTGACAGCCAGCTGCAAAGTGCCAGATAGTTGATAGTCAAGCGAAGCGAGATTCTGTCTTCATATGGCGTTGGCATTTTCTATTACCAGGTACCTGTTAAAGTTCATGTTAAGTGTTTGACAGCTGCTGTCAAAGTTTCTGTTAGCTAACTGGCATATCAAATTGAGTTAGTTTCATATGCAATTTACTAGGTACCTGTTAAAGTTCATGTTAAGTGTTTGACAGCTGCTGTCAAAGTTTCTGTTAGCTAACTGGCATATCAAATTGAGTTAGTTTCATATGCAATTTACCATGAACCTGTTAAAGTGCATTGTAAGCTTTCAACCAGGTACCTGTTAAAGTGCATGTTAAGCTTTCTTGAATCGCCTGCCTTAGCCAAGTGTTGCCATATGTTGCAAATTTCTAACTACCAACAGCAGCTATGGGCTCATTTGATTCCTAATCAAGAGGGAAATGCATGTGCATGTCAAAGCTCATGTTAGTTTTCACCTTAAGATTCTATACAATTTACTTAAGGCTCGACTCCCAGTCAGGTTTTCGCATAGGTGGCAACGCCGTGACCTCAGCTTGACAGCAACTTACGGCCAGCCAGCAACTGAATAATCAATTTGTGCCAAAACTGAGCAATTGCCAAATATTTGATTTACTCTTCAAGCATTGCCCCATTGCATGCGGCCAGGTGGCAGCACTGGCTCGAGCATCCCATTAGCAATGAATAAGAGAATACCCAACAGCCAGATGAACTGCCCACTCAACTCTGACAGACGGACAAACAGACAGAGAGACGGACAGATGGAGAACATGAGCGTGACGCAAACGCGTCAGACAGCCAGCAGCTCAGCTCTTGGTTAACTCTTTGACAGGAGTGAACGTGAACGTGACTGAGCGTTGGCCCCAAATCGGCGATATGATATGCCGGAGTGCATTATGCGCAATATCCAATTACAGTTATAGTTACAAACGCGCCATTGTGCGGCGGGCTGACATAATGGCCAAACGATTTGCCAAAAAGCCAAAAACTCCGAATGTAAATTACTAACCAAATCGAATCGAGCAGCAACAACAAGGACGCCCGACCCGGCCGGACTGCATAATACTCTTTCACGGTCCAAAAAACAAATCGAATTTGGCTTTTTTTTTTTCATCTTTTTCATTTTCTATATTTTGTATACGAAAAACTTGAGACGTCAAGCAAGGGCAGTGCCATGCGATTACGGGACTCAGCTGTGGGCGTGGCACATCAAGAGTTTGTGCATGTGTGAGCATGCATATAAAGTGTGGAATCCAGAGACTCTATCCTCTATCTTTAAATAAAGTCTGGTACATTTATAGCCGGAAGCCGCACAATTTGTAATTTTTGTAATTTTCCTATGCCATTTTAGCAAACTATGGACGATTTTTGCCAAAGTCTGGCAAATGAAAGGGGATATGGAATATTTTTCAGGTTTTTTTTTCGATTTTCATTCAAGTTTTAGCTATGGACCCTATCGAAGGCCCATCTCTGGGTTCAATAAGGCAGTCTTAAAGATTTTCAATGTGTGGCCCATGTTAGAAATAGATCTATTTATTAGAGAGCTCAAGTCATGCCCCTAAGATGGCATACTTTGAAAAGTGTTAATCAATCCTTAGAGAGTTTTAAAACTGTTCAAGATATGAGAGATATGCTATTATACTCCCCCTCTCAAGATATGAGAGATATGCTATTATACTCCCACTCTGCAGAGTGCAAATATCTAAGCATTTGATAGGATCTGCCCATATACGATTGCAAAGTTCTTAGAATAATACATAGATGGCGCTGCTATTTGCCATAAGTCCATATGCTAGCTGTTGTCATCACAAGACTCTAGCTACAATAGCTAGATAGGGCTCTAGAGAGGTCTCGTCAGACCTGAACAGAGGCAGTCGTAATATCATGCTCAAGCATTCAAAATTTTGACAATCAAATGCATATGCCCACTTCTCACTTGGCTGAGCGAGCATTCAAACTAAACTAAACACGAATTTACAATGCACAATTAAGTTGCACTTGTTAGTGGTGTTGTTTTTGTTGTTGTTTATGTTGTTGTTGCTGTTGTTGCTGGTTGCAAGTTGTGTGTTGTCGGGCAAGAACTAATTGCGACCTTGGGCGTCCACAGCCAGCGGCGCATGCACAAAGCCAAAGACCAAACCGAACTCTATGCAGATCCGAAAAACTTGAAATGTCGAGAATGCGCCATACAAAACGACACGTTCACATGCAGCAATTCCAACAACAACAGCAACAGCAACAACAACACCAAACGAGCTGTAAGCCATACAATTTATACGAAAAATATCTTAATATACGAATCTGAAAAAAAAAACCAAAAAGAGAAAAACAAGACCTATCAATGCATAAGACTTAATCGAAAATGATTTGGCAGTTTGTTTGATTGCTCAGTTAATGGATAATGCTCGATAGTTTTGATATTTTTAATGTTTATGGATTACCCAATGGAAATATCTGTCAGCTGGAATTGTATGCCTGAAGCAAAGAAACCAAATATATGCACATGTTATTCGGAATTAAGTTGTTAATATGTTAAGTTTTCAAAGTTTCCTAATCGTGAGGAAGAGGAAGAGAGAATCATAAATTATATTTTAATTTTATGAAATATTTTAATCCTATCTAGGATAGTTTGCTCTTGCCTTTATCAATTCTGAAAGCGATTCTCGAACACCCAACCAAACATCAGCTCAGTAACTCAACGATTCATTTTCCAATTGGAATGAATCTCACTAGGCTATTATTCCCATTATCAATTATAACAACTATGCTCCTTTTACTCGAGAACCTTCCATCTGTTAGCTGTTATCATTTCCAAGCGCTGTCAAAACGAATATCTGCTAATTATATTCTATAAATTCCATTTTATACCATTTCCCATAATATTCCTATTGGATTCCAGTCACAACTCATATTGGATTCCTATTACAACTCGAACACTTCTGCCCGTTCCTAATTGGCATGCAAGCTCGACAACTGTTCCCAGGCTCTTCATCGCATCGCTCAAAAGCTCTGCGTGTTCTCATACTCAGAGCACAAACAACTGTTCCCATTGGCACTTGCATTTGCACAGCGTCACTAACTGTTCCCACTTGTGGCGATTGTACTCACTTTTGACAGCCCACATCTTGGCGTCGGTCAGGCCGTGCAGGTAGCTGCGCATGTCCTTTGTGCAGTTGGCGCTCAGCATGCGTGTGGCTTCGAGGCGTGGCCACTGCGACGCCAGCAGCGAAAGGTCGAAGACGTTGAGCGCATCGCGCAGACGTTGACTGCGCGTCAGATCGAAGCTGGCGCTGGCTTCGCTGCTGCTGCTCCCATTGCTCTGGTTGTTGTTGTTGTTGTTAGTCTCCGTTTGCAGGCTCAAGTTGATGACATTGTGCTGGTCGGGGCTGATGATGGGCGAGGACTTGTTGTCCTTGCTGTCAATGGCCGCCAGCGCGACGCTCGCTGCCAGCGCTAGTAGCAGCAGCAACGGCAGCGGCAGTGGCAGCGCCATGATTTAAATGAGAAGAAAAAAAAAAAAAACAAAAATATCGCACAAATTGATGGGGCACGTTCGCCCTGCCCTGCTTCACTTTCACTCGAAAAAAATATCGAAAAAAATGTGTGTGTGTGTGTGTGTGTGTTTGTGTGTAGGTATAAGAAATTCCAAAAATATATATTAAGTTCCAAAATCTGTGTCGTTTGTTTTCGTTTTTATTATGATCTTTTATTTATTTTTTATATGTATGTATATATTTTTTTTTTTGGTAAATTTCTTTGCAAACACTTTGCTTAAGTCATTTTCACGCAGCGAATGAATAAGAAAAAAAAAAAAATACCGAGCTTTAATTATCACACAAGAAAGCACATAAAAAAAAACTCAACTCTTCGGCTTCGAACTTGGCTTCTGCTTTTGATTTTACTTTTGCTTTGCTCTTCTTCACTTTCGGGTGGCAGTTGTGTAATAAGCGCTGCTTCGAGCGCCGCTTTGCTTTTTAAAAACCGTTAGAATTTCTCAGTCGCTGATTTTCTGTTGTTTCTTTCGTATTTCTTTGTCGATAATTTCTGTTGCTGTTGTTTTTTTTTATATTTTTTTCTGTTTTCTTCTGCTGTTGTCACTTTTACTTTCGTTGCGCACACGCGAGCCCTGGTGCGAGCGAGACGGCGGGCTTAAAGGCTGCCGCGTTGGTGGTGGTGGGAGGGAAGTGCGTATCGGGCTTTACACTCGGCGGCCGTATGATTTTGGTTAGCTTTGGGAGCTGCGACAAGCGACGACCGCTTGGCATGAACGCACGTCAACGAATTGCGGCTGCGCGTCTTGGCCAGCTGTAAAAATATGCTAACAATTTCAAAAACGCAGCCCAAAAAGTCGCAGTAGCAGCGACAGCAGCAGCAGCGGCAGCGACAGCAGCAGCAGCGGCAGCGGCAGCAGCAGCAACGGCTGCGGCAGCGCGAGAGCCCAAAGCGTAGTAACAACTGCGCTAATCTCAGTCAGCATAGGCTCAGCAGCGCAGCCGCAGCCGACTGCTTGAAAGCGCAAGTGAGCACAGGCAGTGCAAAATTTTTACCGTTAGCTTGAGCAAGCGCAACGAAAGTGCTGCAGACAGAGACAACACACGCACACACACAAAGCAAATGAGAGCGAGAGCGAGAGTGACTGGGTACACAAATACAAAAGAGAGCGCACCAAAGAGAGAGCGACGACGACGACGACGACGACGACGCTGCTGCTGCCGTCTCTGCTGGACAGTGGAAGAAAAAGCCCTGCGTCATCGGCGATGTTGTAATAAGCATTTTGTTAACAAACGAATGTCGTTGTCGCTATTGTTGTTGTTGTTGTTGTTGTTGTTGCTATTTTATGTTATGCTGCTGTTGCAAAAGTTGGCCGCAAAAAAAAAAAGACAGACAAAAAATGAAATGGGAAAGAAAAAAGAAAGAGTAAAGCTTGAAAAAAAAAGTGAATTCAAATGCGATTGAATAAACGATAAAATCAGTGAATAATTCGAATACTCAAGGAAGTGAACAAGTGAATAGTCGGAAGGAAGGTGCAGCGAAGTGAATACTTCAAGAAAGTGAATAAAAAGAACTAGTTCAAGTAAATAAGTGTGAATGGATGTAGAACGATTAAAATGAATAGAGCTCAGGAAGTAATATTTGTGCTACAGATATAAATAATTAAATGAAGTACTCTCATTTAATAGAGTGTGAATATATATATGAAATGAAAAAGCAAATGAACTCTTCAAGACTTACTTTATGTGAATGAATGAATGAATAATGAATCAAGCTAGAAATAAGAGAAAAGAAGAGCAGCTCGAGATGTGAATGAAGTATGTACAAAATGTGCTTAAATGAATAGCAAAATGAATAAACTAATGGATTCACATGCATAGATCATAGCTAAATGAATACTATGAATGAATGAATCAATTGCAATTGGCTATTACTATGTCTATGACTATGAATGGTAGTCAAACAATTCAAGTTATGATGAAAAATTGATTAAAAATTAATGAGCTAACAGATTTTCATCACATCATCGAACACAGATCAATCAATCGCCCAAAGGGCATTCATTCATTCACTCATTCGCTCATTCACTCACTGTGAATACCGTGACAAATGTAAAAACTGCTAATGGAGGTGCTTAAACTCACATTCCGTTCATTAATCTCATCTCGGGAAGGAGGGGGAATTTCAGATTTCAGTTCCAATAGTGAATTTGTGGCAACTGTTTTGGCTGCTGTTGACCCGTTTATACACTCACACATACACTCACACACACACTCACCTATGGATATACATGAATGTGACTGTGACTGCAGTTTCAGCTACCATTTTAGCCTCCTCTTGAGGCACAAAGCTCAATTCCAGTTGGCAAACAACAGAAAACAGCTTGTCCCATCTCTGTCTCTCTCCCTCTCCCACTCCCTCTCGCTGTCTCACTCGCACTCGCTTTCGTTTGCTTTGCAAACCCATTGTGTAATACAAAAGATCTCCAAATGTCGTGCAAATGCATTTTCCATTTTCCAAAAACAGGCGAAATAACATGAAAAATTGGGAAAATACAGCCACAATGCTTTACCGTTATCGTGAGGCTGGGAGGCGAGAAACCGGTTCTTGAAGATCTTAAATGAAATTTATTGAATCTACGGGAACAAACAAACAATACCCTATAACCCGTGGGCCAGAGGAGTCGCTGGATTGGCTTTTGGCTGTAGTGAAAAATATTTTTTATGGGGATGTCGAAAGATTTACAGAGTTCACTTACAGTTGGATCCTAAATAGGATTTGTAATACATTTTTGTCTTCTACAGGGGAGTCTATATGCCTGATTCGATCCACATAACACTTCGAGTCTTCGAGCGGTGCATATAGAACGAGATCTTAAAGGGTCTTCAGACTCTCACACAGATTTCTAGAGATACAACTAAAGTCTAGATGTGATCTACTCCATATACCTATGTATATAACATGAATTCGGTATATTTTTCTCTGTTGATGAGCGCCTCAACATACCCCACGGGGCTACTGGGCACAGGGTATATAAATACTGCCAAAAAGTGCAGGCACGACTGGAATTCTCCATAATCATGAGCTGGGCAATGTAAGTGCGTGTGTGTGTGTGTGTGTTTGTGCAGAGATATACACACACACACACACATACACGTATGTGTGATGTGCATGTATATGTATGCGAAGGGCGAATAAAGTGCAGTTTCGGAAGATGCGACAAGAAGCAGAAGACAAGAAGAATTCACCGAGTGCCAGATCGAAACGGGAAACAGGTTTCTGTTGAGTTGAAATGCATCGATGGGCTGTTGAGCACCCATAAAGGTTGACACAATTCGTAAATGAAGTAATTTGGTAGAGTTGGCACGACTTGAAGATATCCTATAAGTGCGCTAGATACTCCACCAAGAAAACTCAAAGAGAAACATTAAGAAAGAAGTCGAATGAGTAAAGGAGGAAGTGTGAGACGAACTGAAAGAGAGAGAAAAGTTCAGAGACAGATGATAGACAAATTATAGATGCAGAGAAATAGAGAGAGAGAAAGAGAGAGGGAGAGGGAGAGATAGAGTGAGAGATGGAATGATATAGATAGAGATGAAAAAGAGATATCTGAGAAAGAAAGGAAGAAGAGAGAAGAGAGAGAGAGAGAGAGAGTGAGAGAGTGAGGGAGTGAGAGAGTGAGAGAGTGAGAGAGTGAGAGAGTGAGAGAGAGAGAGAGTGAAAAAAAAATATAGACAATGTTATCATAGATAGAGGCGAAAGTAGATGAAGAAGAGAAAGACAGAGGTGTAATACCAGGGAAAATGTAGTGAAAGAAGAAGAGACAGAGTTTGGGAGAGAGCGTAAGGAATGAGAGGAGATATAGCAGAGATAAGTTATTATAGCTTATAGTTTTAAAGGAAGATAGTAAAGCATAAGCATAAAGCAGTTATAGAGGCAGAGAGACATAAGGAGAGATAAAATGAGACTAAAATACGGAGGAAGGAGATTGAGAGAGGTGTGGGGCTTAAAAGAGAGGCATTGAAAGATTAAGGAACAGAGAGAGAGAGAGAGAGAGAGAGATATAGAGAGAAAGAGAGAGAGAGAGAGAGGTAGCGACGTAGATATGAGATACGGACTTATGTGATATGATGATACATATCCCCTTATATGCTATCGGGTCATAGTCAGATCCACATTCGCATATTCGTTAACGCATTTGTAATATTGCCTCTCAGCTGAAAAAAAAAAAAACCTGTCTCGGCCCGGTCTCATATTTTAATGAGAAAAGTGAAAGTGTCAAGAAACAAAATTAAAAGAAAAATACAGAAAAAAAAACCAGGCAACAACAACAACAACAACAGCAACTAAAGCTCAGCTTAACAATGAATAAATAATAAAGTGCTACTAAAGCCCAAAATACAAATATACGAGTACTAAATGAATATACGACCACGGGCAAGCGAATACCCGACGAGCATTCGTATGCAAATAAAGAGCCGGTGCGTGAATCGCGTGTTGCGGTAGAGGCGGTGGTAGAGGCGGTGGTAGAGGCGGCGGCGATTCACCGCAATGTGTGAAAATCAAATTGTGATCGAACGAAGATCATTCAGAACATTGCCAGCGGGTCTCAGCGACTGCAGGATGCTCGCTCGAGCGGTACTTGAAGAGGAGTATTCGAGTGCAGAGCGGCGTAGGTCAGTTCTAGTTGCAGTTATTTTCAATATCATCTCGAGATCTACTACCAGAACCTATTTGAATCCATCTAATATTCCTTAGATATTCTTAAGCCCCAGCTTCAGAGTCTAAGAATTTCCATCCTAGTCATAGCGGAGTTTCTTATCCTGGTACATCCATATATATATACGTTCATCTGCACTTGAAAATGTCGCGTCTCTGGCCATCGATTCGCGCACTTTTCATTCGAACTTTGGACTCTGTGTCGTATGCCCAGCGATCTGTTGCGCTTTTGCAACACTGTTTATTTTTTTTTTTTTGGCGGCTGTTGCGAGCAGTGTTGCAAGCGTTTTTATGACGGCGGCCATAATTAAAGCTGTTTGCATAATGATATGATTGAAGATAACGGATCTTTACATAATTATGATTACTTGATGCGAAGTAGTTCAAGTCGTTCATGATTCGACTGATTCGAACTGTTGCACAAAGGCATCAAGGCAAATTGAAAAGCAATTCGATTGCAGAATAGTCCCTAGTCTTTTGTTGCTCAGCTTTCGGTTCGTTTTCATTTGGAATGTCGATGATAGTCGATAGATGGATATATTATTATATATCGATCGATATTGCAGTTTGGGCTGTATCTCTCGGGGTATCCCTCTGTCTTCATTCCATTCGTTCATTCATTTGCTTCCCTCTTTCTATTCATCATTCTTATTTACCAGCAAATTCTGCACCACAGTTTCAGTTTCTTTTATCGCTCATCTTTTTCCTTACTTAGCTGATCTCTGAATCTTCTTGTTTCTCTCTTTCTGTTCGTCTTTCTCCATTGGTCTCTGTTCTCTTATTTCCCCCCTCATGGATTTTCCACTGTCTTTTCTCTTTCTCTTTACTTCAATTTTCTCGCATTTCCTCGTTTTGTTTTTTTCTGATTCTTTCTCTTGAAGAAGCCGGAAGAGCTTATTTGCTCTCTCGCTCTTTTCTCTTTCTCTTTCTCTTTCGTTTTCTTATTCTCTTTCTCGTTCTCTTTCTCTTTCTCTTTCATTTTCTCTTTCTCTTTCTCTTTCTCTTTCTCTTTCTCTTTCTCTTTCTCTTTCGCTTTCTCTTTCTCTTTCTCTTTCTCTTTCTCTTTCTCTTTCTCTGTCTATCAATCTATTCATATTTCTCTCTCTTCCTTTCTGTCTTCTCTTCTCCCTTAGGAAATGTCTCCTTCTCTCTTCCACTTTTTTCTTTCTCTTTCACTCTCTTCTTCTTATCACTATTTCTGTTATTTTTTCACTCTGTCTCCTTCACCTTCTCTCTCTCTTTCTATTTCTGCCTGCTTTCTCCATTTCACTCTCTTTCACCCGTTTTCCTTGTATTCTTCCCTTTCTTCTCTATCTCTATCTCTTTCTCTCTCTCTCTGATAATCTATTTCTATCTCTATTTCTCCGATTTCCTTGATCTGTGTCTGTTTCTCATTATCTTTCTCGCTCTTTCTCTCTCTCTCTCTCGCTCTGAATTCGTTTAGGGTCAGTGAATAAAGTGCCGTTACATCACGTTTGACACTTTGACCATGAACGCATTTCACGCCAAGGAAAACGTTCAGCAATGCAACAACAGCTACAACAACTACAACAACTACAACAACAACAACAACGACAGCAGACTTCAAACAGACAACAACAACAACAACAACAGCAATAACTGACTGAAAACTGAATCAAATGCCGTTAATTTTTCTTACGTCGTAACTGAAGTTATGTTAGCTTCAGTTGTTGTTATTGTTGTTGCTATTGTTGTTGTTATTGTTGTTGTTGTCGTTTTTATATCATTTGGTCATCTTCGGCATTTATGTTTGTTTTTTTCATCTCTTTCTTTGTTTTTTGTTTTTTAATTTGTCGCTTGGTCTTATCTGTTTCTTCTTTTATTCATTGTTTTTTTTTCGGTTTTTTTTTTTTTTTTTTTTGATAATTACTTCATTTGCAATCTTTCATGAAGCAATAGAAAAAAGCGCCGTTAATTAAAAACGCAAACGCGAACGCGAGATCGAGTCGACTCGGATTGAGGCGAGGCGAGATGAGGCGTGGCATGGGCAGGGGAGGGGAGGGGTGGGGAGGGTAGTCCAGTGGAGTCGACTCAAGACAGAAGGCAGATGAACGTCGATTGCCTCAAGTCATTGATGGAGTCACACAGAGAGAGAGAGAGAGAGAGAGGAGGAGGGCGGGAGGATGGTAGGTGTAATAGGAGGGGGTGTACATACAACTGACACTGTCAGTGTCAATGGAGCTAGGCCAGAGGGAGGGGAAGGTGAGGGTGAGGCAGATTTCAGTTGTTATAAAAGTCGACACCAAAATATTTTCACTTGTCTTTAGCGGGCTGTAAAATACGAGGGCGGATGGGCGTGGCAGATGATACGCTCTTATGCAACGAAAAGAAAATTTTTAGCGTGAGACAAAGCAACACAAGAGAGGCCACAGAAAAACGCAATATCAGAGGCAGAAGAGAAGAGCGAAGAGGTGTAAGCAAGCGAGTATGATGGACGCTGAATACCCTGTAATAAAGTGGAAAGTTAAGAGGAAGCCAACTCTAGCAAATGCATCAATGGATGCAGCCAGATGAGAAGAGAGTGTGATCGACTATCGAAGCGATACCCTGTAAAAGGTTTAAGAGCCAAGAAGGAATTGAATTGACTGGGGATCTGTTGGGAATCATACTTGGCCTGCATAGAACAGGCACGCTGTCTATTGAATACCCTGTAAATGCGTAACGGGTTGAGAGGAATGTGGCTTGAGACAGTTAATAGCAGATAAATGCGAGTGCTTTAAGGTGGGAATAGTAACATGAGCAAAAATATAGAACAAACATTCATGAATACCCTGTAATTACAATTGAGTTAAATCTATGAGATAGTGCTTAAAATACATGAGCTGAAATATCTGAAATATCTATGTCATAGTCAATTTTGTGTAGACGACATATATGAGGTGATATCATTCAAATATACTATATATAATATAATACAAAATATAAAATAATACATATATATGAATATATAAAAATAAAATATCTAAAAATCTGCGTAAACACGTGTACTTACTTCTCAATAAGGCAATCACAGACATACTTACTTAAAGCTTGCCAAAGTGCGCAGATACCCTGCTGGTAATACCTACAGGGTAGGTATTCCATGGATGCATTCAACAAACACCCTTCATTCAGTTGAACTGTAACGGTAGTTGACAAAGCAATTTAAGCCGAGTTCCCAATGCCGTCTGTCATTTTGAACTGCTTGAAAGCAGTGCAAAGCAGCGTCCGATTGCCGCCACCTTGCGGTAGATGGCGCCACTTACGCAATAAATGGAAACAGTGAATGCTCACGATTTCTTTTCAAAATTTCTGTTTAATTCATAATGCTCTTTGTTTTGCTTATATACATATTTAAATATGTGTGTATGTATGTGTGAGTATGTGTGTGTGTGTGTGTGAGTGTGTGTGTGTATGTATTGGAGGCATATGTAGAGCGATTTCTGTGGTAGTTTCAACCATATTTTACAACTATTTAATTCTTATTCATTTATTTATTTATGCTTTCAAATGATTTTTGTTTTCTCTTCGTTTTAACTGTTTTTGTGTTTTACTTTGCTGGTTATTACATTTTTTTTTATAACTAGGGACAGGCTGGAAAAAGTGCTCAATTTTTCTTACTCACTTTTTGTTTTTTTTTTTTTTTTTTTTCAACATTTACATAATTATTTTTTTTTCTTTTTTGATTATTTGTTTTGGCTAAAAGCAAATTTATATATATATATGTTTTTTCTTTTTAAATTCAAATTTCTATATATTTCTTTTTTAATTTTGTTTTTCTGCATATGCGTTTTTTTGTCTAATTTTTTACTGCCTTTTTTTACCTAATTATTAATCAACAAGACAAAAAAAAAATGGTTTTGCTTTTATCTCTTGTTTTTTAATAACTTTAGTTTAGCTAACAAATGTCAAACAGAAGCAGATGAGACTATAGACAGTGTTTGAGTGAGGAAGAGAGAGAGAATGAGCGAGAGGGCGATAGAGAGATTGTCTCTGTGTGTGTGTGTGTGTGTGTGTGTGTGTGGGTTCGTCTGCTATTCATATTATCATCACCACATCCTAACATATCGTAATTTGGCTTCACAGTTACAGTTCGTGTCAAGCCCAACAGCAAGTCTGAGCCGGAGGCAATCAAATCCTAAACATAAATTCAACAAGAGACTGAAAAGTCGATAAAAGCTCTGGCACATGCAAAGTGCATGTTAAATATTTAACAGCTAGTCAAACTGCTTGCTAAGAGTCTACACAGATAAAGCAGTTCGTTTCAATTTGTTGAAGAAACTGAATCTCTCAGCTGTGCTATCGATAAGTAATCGATTTATTTGATAGAGAGAGAGAGAGGGAGAGTGTAAGAGAGAGAGAGAGAGAGAGAGAGAGATGGAGAGAGTAGGAGAAAGCCTTAACAAAAGATATCTGAGCAGTTTCCTGCCTCTGTGTGACACTGAGTGTCATCGATACATTATCGATATATGCATTGACGGAGGAAGAGGAAGAGTTTGTAAAGAAGAGCACATGTGAAGTATATATGTATATATATAATATATAGTATAGTAGTTAAGTATATATCATGATTTGTATTTAGTGTATATATATACATAGAGCTCAATATATGTATATATATCGATGTATATATTCATAGAGAAAGGCACAGATGAAATTATTATATAATTAAATTTTGTGTTGTTCGGATTTTGTAAGTTCGATTTGTTCCAGGTGTTGTTGTATTGTGTCAAAAGTTTCTCTAAATTTGGGCATTTGTGGTTTCGGCTATCGAACTATCGACTTATCGATTTTTACAAAGTGTGTACAAATGCGTTTTGTTCTACTTCTTCTGCTTCTTCTTCTTCATCTATGACGTCTACCTTGCGCGTCTTTTAGATCCTGCTATTCAATTGACAGTTTTTCCTTCTACATTCCTAAGTTCAAGTATTTTCTCGCTCTCTTTTTCAGAACTTGTCTTGAAAAGAGAGAGAGAGAGAGAGAGAGTTTAGCTGACTTTCCATCTTCCTTTTGGCTTAGCTATGGTAATTCGTTGATAGAGTCACATTATATATATACATATACACACATATATATGTATATATATCAACTATATATATATACTATATACTCTACATAGCTAGCAATTGCTACAGTATTTTTGTTGTTTTTTTTTTATTGTAAATTTCTACTACTTTTTATAAATGCTACGCCATAAAGTTCTTCGGTTGACCAATTTGAAGTTGGCTTACTTATATGTTGTATGTATATATATACATACATATATTCATATACAGACAACAAGGTTGATTCTACGTTTTGTTGAAGCTACACTAGGAAAAAAAAAATTATTTGTAGTCTGCTTAGGGTTTTCTGAGCCAGCTTCTCTTTGCAGTATTTTCTTGGGTAAATTGCAGTATTTTTTTTACTATTTATTGTGTATGTTGCGCTGATTTTATTTTTCCATATTGTTCATTTTCTTGTGTTTTAAATACTGTTCAGTATTTTTTTTTTGGCTATGTATTTTTCCAATTTTACATACTTTTTCTTTTATAGGAATTTCTGGTACTTTTTTTTTTATAATTTTTATGCTTGTCATATTAGCTAGTTTTTAGCTTTTTTTATTGTTTTGATAATTTAGTATTTTTTTGGTATTTTTGCTTAGTAATTTAATAGTTATCGATCTCTTCGCTTTGGACTACTCAAAAAACTTAACGTACACTAATTACCCTTACTTTCTGTATGTGTATGTGTGTGTTCTTAGTATTTTTAAAGTATTTTCTTTTGGTATTTTTGGCACAATTTATAAATGAGCGAGAATCGAGACTGCGCTAGGGTAAAGGCCAGAAGAATAGCGCGCTAGAGGTGTACGAAAGATTGTCTAAACTGAGCAACGCTAGGAGCTGCTGCCGTATGTGTGTGTGTGTGTGTGTGCGTGTGTGTGTGTGTGAGTGTGTGTGTGTGTGTTAAGTACCTATGTAAATTCGTATTTGTTTTTATTACATCGATTATTTGGTTTTACGCACAAACCGACAACATTTCGGTATTTGCTTGGTATTTTCTGTTGGTATTTTAGTATGTTTCATGTGTGTGTGTGTGTTGTGTTTAAAGTTAGTTTATACCATCTTAACGAGCTACAAAAAAATCATTTTCTATTGCTTATCCATTTGTGTGTGTATTTATACTGAATACTGCATCAATAATAATACTAGACTACATAAAATACCAGACAACACATATAGTATATATATATATATATATATATATCAGATGCTCTATATACATACTCAAGTACTTTCATTGTTTTTGCTTATTCTTCTTCATCGTTTTATATAAATCCATTTAAACTTTAAGAGCTAATCACAGAGTTGATGATTTTTTTTCAGTATTTATATATATATGTATATATATATGTATATATATATTTATATATTTCTGCTCACAATATTCATACATACATATATGTATACTCATATATAGTAGTGTATAACTGTGTATATAACTCTTCTATATATATATATGTATATATATATATATATATATATATATATATATATATATATATATATATATATATATATATATATGTATATATATACATACATACATTTAGTTCTATATAATCATCATAAATCAGCTTTTGGTTTTTTTTTTTTTCTTATTCATTTTGTGGTTGAAACGGAAAACGCTCTAAGCAACGATTGATTTTTGTTTAGTATTTTCATTATATTAAGTATATTTGTAGTATTTTTTTCTTTTTGAATTTGGTTTTTTTTTTGCTAAACTTATGAAAACCGTAGATTGCACTAAAAACAGTTGACCATTTGTTGTTTGGCTTTGTTTTGTTTTGTTTTTGGTAGAGAACGCTCGATGAGTAGTTATCGTAATTGTAATCGTTATCGTTATCGTTATAGTTAATTTGTATAGTTATAGTTACAGTTATAGTTACAGTTAAACGCCTAAACGCTAGTGAGTAATGTTTATCGTTAATCGTTAATCGTTATTGGCTAAAATCTAACGTTTTAGTTTCTTTGTTCTTCTTCTCTCTTCGATTTGTGTTTTTTTTTTCCTTCTTCCAACTGAGCACTTGGAAAATTCCCTAAAGTTATAGTTACGAAAGTAAGTGTGAGAGTGGGGCTTGGGGTGTATGCCAACAGGCTCGCTTCTGTTTACACTTTTTATGTGTTATCGATTTATCGATATACTTAAATGCGCATGGAACTCTCTGCTAGCAAGCCTGTACATTGGCGAGAGTATATGAGAGAGGGAGAGCAGCTGCTCGCACAGACTTGCTATGTGTTATCGTGTTATCGTTTTATCGATTCAACGATCATGTGAAATAGGGAATAAGACTTGGCTTAATTGCTCTATCGATGTATAGGTAATGCCTAAATGCGCATAAAATGCTCTCTCGGTGAGAGCGAGAGAGCTGTACGAAAATTGGCCATGTGTTATCGATTATTGAAGTTGGAGCTCTCTAAATTCTGCGTATGCGTGTCTCTCTTTGCAAAAGGAGTGTGTGATTGAGCGAGATAGATATATGTATACAAACAGGTGTACAGGCTTGCGTCTTGTTTCTTATCGTTTATCGATAACACCCAAATGCGCATAAACACACACTCTCAGCAAGCTTGTGTGCGGTTGAGTGAGGGGGCAGGATGTGTGAGAGGTAGGGGGGGGGGGGGCGGACATGGCTATAGTATGCTTATGCTAACAGGCGAGCTTTGTGTTGTCGTGTTATCGTCTATCGATAATGCTTAAAACTACTTATAGTAAGCCTGCTTCAAGGTATGATGACTGGATGACAGAGTGACAGTGAGAGAGAGCGAGAGAGGAGAGAGAGATTGTGAGAGAGCGACAGAGACAACTCTCTCTCTCTCTCTCGAGGGCTTAGTCCGTTGAGGATTGCGGCGACTTGACCAGGAGCAGCTCATTGTAGTCGCTGTCCTCGTTCCCGCACTGATCCCGCTGATCCATGCGCCTGCGCTCGCTAATGATGCGCATGATGTCCGCTGAATCGGATTTGCTTAGGCCCGCTGCGCTGCTGACGTCGACGGCATCGCTGTCGCCGTCAACGTCGCTCGCTGCTGCTGCCGCTGCCGCTGCTGCTGCTGCGGCTGCTGTTGCTGTTGCCGTTGGATGCTCCGCGCTGGGAGCAACAGTTGCTGCCAGATGCGTGGCGGGCAACAGCAGCGAGTTCTCATCCATGTCGGCGTCCTCATCGAGCGCCTGCTGCTTGAAGAGCTGCTTCGTGCTGCCGCTGCGACTGCGAGGGGGCATCGAACGTGGCACCGAGAGCAGCAAGCTGCTGCGTCCGCCGGGGCCCAGCAGGCAGCCCTGATCCACCGACTGTGACCAGCCAAAGGGTCGACGCGGATGCTGCTGTTGTGACTGGGGCTGGGGCTGTGACTGTAACTGGGGCTGGGGCATAGATGTTGGCGTTGGCGTTGGCGTGGGCGTGGCTGTTGTTATGGGGGGCGACGATGGCGTTGCCGTCGGCTGGACCAGAGCACTGACCACAGCCAGCGGCTCCAGCGGGTCGTCGTCGTCACGCGGCCTGGGGACCTCGGCGCTGCGTATGCTGCGCACGTCCAGGTCATAGCTGGAGGCGGGATCCGATTCGAGGCTCTCGAATATGGTGCCACGCCTATAGTCGAGCGCATCGCCGCCCCAGGGCAGCGAATCGCAACTGGTGCGCTTCGCCTCCAGGTTGCGTCGCCTGATGGCCTGCTCGTCGAGCGATCGCTCCTTGGACAGCACGCCGCGCTTGCGGAACCCGGCGGCGGCGGAGGCGCGTCGCCCGCGGCGGCCCAATGGCGGCAGCTGCAAGCCCAGCAGCTCGGAGCCCGGACCGCTTCCAGCTGCCGTCATAGCGCCCCCGAAGGGCTCCCCCAACCGTGCGCTCAGGCTCTGAGGCGCCAGCGCGCTGCCCATCTCAGCCAGGCTCAGATGATGCGGCTGCTGTTGCGGCTGTTGATGTGGATGTGGATGTTGCTGCTGCAGGTGTTGCTGGTGTTGCTGCTGCTGCTGCTGCTGCTGGTTAAAGTATTGCACGGTCTGGCGTCGCTGGCCAGCGCCGGCGGCAATGTTGTTGGCGGTGCTGCCAGTGAGACTGACGCTGGGGAACTTCTTGTCCAGCGAGGGTGTGCTGTAGATGAAGTTCTTGGGCAGGGATTTGACCTTGGCCAGGGGTCGGGGCGGTGCGGGCAGCTTGGCCTGCGCCTCCGCCAGCTGCTGGCACAGTTTTTGCTCCTGGGCAAATTCCTGTTCGCGCACCAGCTCGCGCTCCAGCTCCACCTCCATGTCGAGCTCGTCTTCCATTTGCTTGTGGCTCTCCTCGAGATGTTTCATCAAAACAGCCACGACGACGTTCACTAAAACGAATTGCGCCATTAGAACGAATATCACAAAGAATATGGGAGCAATAAATGAGCTGACGCAGCAATTGCGCACGCAATCGGCGGCGTCATCGCAGTTATCCCTCAGCGTGTCCTTCATGATGCCGTTCCAGTTGTCGCCAGTCGCTACGCGAAACAATGTGAGGAAAGCCATGCCAAAGTTGGCGAAGTGCGCATGCTCGCCAAGTCCCTGGCAGGGTATCTCGTCGGAGCACTCGAGACGGCCGAACAGCTCCACGCCCAGCGCCGCGAATATGAAGAACAGCAGGAAGAAGAGCAGCCCCAGGTTGCCCACCTGGGGCAGGGCCTGCATGACGGTGTCGAGCAGGGCTCGTATGCCCTTCGCCATCTTGAGTAGCTTCAGGACGCGGGCGATGCGTAGCACGCGCATCACGCGTATTATCGTCGGGTTAATGGGGATTATGTTCGTCTCCAGCTCCTCGAGGACAATGCCCACGATCGAGAGCAGAACAATGCCCACGTCCAGCTGATTCCAGCGATCCTTCAGGTAGAGCCGCCAGCCCAGTGCCACCAGCTTCATGTTCGCCTCCAGTATGAACACGGCCGTGAAGAAGTAGTTGAAGATCTTCAGCGCATACTGCAGCGGAATGGGCATCTTGTAGTACTCCATGGCCATGGTGACCACATTCAGCCCGATGACGGCGGCTATGGCCAGGTCAAAGTACTTCGATGTGACCACGTTGTGCACGAACATTCGGGTGGGCGAGTAGTTGGTGTAGTAGGGCGGCTCGTGCATGCGCCGGCGTTTCTTTTCCATTTGGAGCGCTCGCTTCGCGGCTCGCCGGATCTTCTCCTCCTTCTCCTGCTCCTCGCGGCAACGGTGGAAGTTCTCCACCACCACGCCCACAAACATGTTCAGCACAAAGAAGCCGACCAGCAATATGAACGCTATGAAGTACAGCAGCCGCCACTCGTTGTAGTTGACGATCGGCTGCTGGTCGACGCCGACGGCATCGAGGCCCGTGTACATGATGTTCACCCAGCCGTCGCGGGAGCTGAGCACGAAGAGGGACATCAGCGCCTTGCCGAGGTCATCGAAATTGTATTTGCGATTCGTCCAGACGTTGCCCGGTATGCGACGGCACTCGTCGGCGTTTCGTACGTTCTTAATGTTCTCGCCCTCGCAGTAGAAGAAGGTGCCCTTGAACAGCTGGACGCCGAGGATGCCAAAGATGATGAAGAAGGTGCAACAGATCAGCACGATGTTCCCGATGGGACGCAGGGATGATAAGAGCGTTTGAACGACTAGTTTCAGACCCGGCGCTCGGTTGATCACACGCAGCGGCCGTAGGGAACGAAGTAGACGAAACACCTGCGAACAACAATTGGGTTTGGAACAGGCATTGAATCAGTATTAGTTCGATTGTAGTTGATCTGTTTTCGGATTTCGTTTCGAGTACAACGAATCGTTGGCGCATCACTTTGTGAAGCGGTCATAGCAACTGAAACGAGTGGAATGGGAACAACACAAAAGAACTGAACAAGGCAAAGCAACATGATAATGGAACACTTGTATGCTAGCATAGAATTTAGCTACTTGAGCTTTACAGGGGAATATATACATATACATATATTGAAGGGAAACGATTTGGAATTTGGAACACACTATTAACAGTGGCTTAAACAGCAAAAGGCTAGGTTAGGCAGTGACATTCGTGGAACAATGGCATGGAATGAATGGAAATGGAACATAATCGGGGCTACTGTACTGTAAGCTGTGTGTACATATGTGCAATTGTAAAGTTGAAATAACAACGTGATGCAACACTGATGGGTTTTGGTCAGGAACGAATGGAATTGGGAAAATGCGATTGGAACGGATGATAATGGAATGCGAGGAAAATATATATATATAATTGAGTGATATTGGTCTAGTCCTTTTGAAATATGGAAGGAGTGAGAAATGGAACGAGTGGAATGGGATACATGAATATGCAGTAATATTGATTATAATTGGCTGACAGCCATCGGGGGCGATATAAATCGGGCTATAAACAATTGTATAACACGTTTAGGAACTGGAAACACGGAATTGGAATATTCCAATAAAACGATTAAAATTTAGTAATAGGGCGATTATAGCCTAGGGGAGTTTTGAGCTAACAACAATGATATGACCGCTTGGAACAAACGGGAATGGAACTACGGTATTTATTGTGGTAGTGATGAGGCTATAACTGCCATGGGAATAAATTGAAATATGTGCAACAAAAATTTTCAAGTGAGATTTACAACATGAAACAAATGGAAATAGAACAGTGATTGCAATGCATGTCAAAGTTGTACTAAAAGTTAATTTAGTTAATGACCATGTATGATCGAACTTTAGTTTGCAAATATCGGAGCCGTAAACTCTATTCTAGGTTAGATATAGGGGTCGATATGGAAAGGAACTTTGGATTTATACAATCTTTCTAGTCAGCTGAAATAGACTTTACAACTCCGATAGGTAAACGTACAAAATGTGAGGCTATGTTGTATTTATAAGCGAAAGTTGTGCGGGGCTGGGGCATGACAAGGTCGTAAAGTAATGCAAATCGTATTGTAAGGAAATATAGATCTATTTATATATACAACGAGTTATAGCATGAGGGTGAGGCCAACGTATTACATATTTGGAAAGGGTATTAACAGTTCTTGGGGGACTCTACATACACACACACACACACATACACACAAAGACAAATAAATTGGATTAATGTTTTAGATATTGGATTTGCCATTAAATGATATAGCAGCGAGAATTTACCTGCAGATTGGTTTTGTTTTTTGATTAATGTTAAGATTAAGATACGAATACCCAATTCAAATACAATAGAGACATAGATATATATAAATACAGAGGTATATATATATATTTAGAGAGAGAGAGAGAGAGAATGAGAGAGACAGATAGAGATAGAGTTTTATAGAGAAAGAGAGAGAGTTGTTGAAAGATTTGTGTGCACTTTACGGCGAGGCGAGACGAGAGATGTGTGCGTTAGACAGAGATAGCGATAGCAATGTAAGAAACATAGTTGGCTAAAGAGAGAAAGATAGAGAGATAGAAAGAGAGAGAGAGAGAGAGAAACAGAGCAAGAGCGAGAGAGCGGGCGAACGAGCGAGCGAGCAATTGCTAGAGCTTTTCTAGATTTTGTTTTGTTTTTTTTTATGATTCCGCATTTGAACTTGTTTTTTTTTTTTTTTTAATATTTAGCGTGGTGCGTGGTTCGAGTTGTTGAATTAGTGGCTCGCACATTTGTTGGGCGCTGCATTCAGTTGCATGCTGCATGTGGCATGTGGCAAGTGGCAAGTGGCATGTGGCATGTAGCAGTCGCTGATGGCATTTGGATGCCACGTTTTTAGATTTGCCACGCCGGCCCACCTACAAACTTACCCTTAAAATCCCAAATATCCTCGGGCTCGACTCGCTAATCAATGACATTAACAAATCAATTATCGAAATTGTAACCAAAGATCCATCCATTATATTCCAGCCGGACGTGAAGTATGCATCCGGGCCATAAAACATGCCCGTGGCAACTACCTGCGAATGCAATCAGATTTCATGAATACCCAAAATGCAATTACGAATGCAAATACACTGAGCGAAATTGCTAGGACAGAGGACATACATATCATTTATCATATATCATATATCATATATCATATACATATACCATATATCATATATCATATATCATATATCATATATCAAATATCATATATCATATATCATATATCATATATCATATATCATATATCATATATCATATATCATATATCATATATCATATATCATATATCATATATCATATATCATATATCATATATCATCACATATCAACTCGAGTCTATACTATTTTTCGCTGAGTGTACTGTTACTGTAGGTGAACTAATTGAACTAGTTGGCGTGAACTCACCTTAATGAACATTTCGACAGTGAAGACGACGGTGAACACGTAGTTGGCTGTTGCTAGGAACACTCGTTCGGTGCTGTTTGGAGGGATGTTTGGTCTTTCCATGGCTAGAGTTATGCAGTTGAGCGCTATAAAGAGCAGCACAACATTGTCGAACCACTTTTGGTTCACGAACCACGTGCAGATCTGCCGGAACCTGTTGACAAACACAAACACAGACCAAGAGAAAGAGAAAGAGAAAGAGAAAGAGAAAGAGAAAGAGAAAGAGAAAGAGAAAGAGAAAGAGAGAAAGGAACATCAGCTCCAATTGCAACAAAGTCGTATAATTGAATTACAGCTTTGCCGATGCACAGCTCACGAATGAAAATTGAAAATGAAATCGAACTGTGAAACGTGCGACGGCCTGAAGTGCACTTGACTTCTGTTGCTTTGGCAAAAGTCAATTGGAAATTCGTTAAATGGGAGACGCAAATTTCTAGCTGTTGATTTATTGAATAGGAAATGTGTCTCATGTTTTTTGTATAAATGACTTTAAGGCAAAGCTGATTAAAGCTTAATTGCAATAGTAAAAACTTTTAACTTAATGACGAAGACGAAAGCTCTGCATAAGTTTTGTAAGCTGATTAAAAGGAAGCAAGGAAACATAATCTATTCAGCTTTAAGATTTCAGCTGTAGCTCTGTCTAAACTTTGGGGTAAGCTTCTTCGTAAATGAAATTGAAATTGGTTTACAGTTACAGCTTATCAGCTGTATCGAAGCTGAGGCAATTCTCATTCATTTAACGTAATTGGCGTGAAGTTTTTTAAAGCTGCAAGCTCATTATATTTTCAAAGACTTGAGCTTACTTCGAGCTCTGTTAAGCCTAAGCTGTTTGAAGCTCGCATAGGATCAGACAGTGTGGCATGTGTAAAGCTCACTTAAAGCGCATCCAAGCTCACTCGAAGCTTTTGAGAAATCTAGCGCTTGGCATACTACCAAAAAGCTCATTCGATACTCGATTGCAAGTCACTTAAAGCTCTACGAGCCTGACAGAAACATAATTTAAGCTGCCCTGAAGCTTACTTAAAGCTAGTTTGAAGCTGCCTCAATATGTCTGAAAGCTCACTCCAAGCTAAATGCAGAATCAGCATAACTAGTTGTGGTACGCACCTGTTGTCCTCCGGAAAGATGTACATGGAGTAGGACTCGCGCTCGGCGGTAAAGTGCTTCGGCGTCAGACGCTGTATGACCATCTTGAGCTTCGAGACGTGCTCCCCGCTAGAGCCGCACGGCACCATGGAATGTCGTTGCATGGACAGCAGCTGCAGCTCCTTGGCCAGCTGCTGCGGCGGCAGCTGCGATTCCAGTTGCTGTGGATGCTGCTGCTGCTGTTGCTGCTGTTGCTGCTGTTGCTGTTGCTGCTGTTGCAGTTGCTGCTGGTGCAGCTGCTGTAGCTGTTGCAGCTCCTTCTCCTCGAGTCGCTTCTTCAGATTGTAGTGGCTGATGGAGTTCTTGCGCTTGTCGCGCGCCTCCATGTACTGTTGCAGCATGTCCGGCTCGTTGAGGGTCATGTAGGACTTTTGCCATTTGTCCAGGTCGATCTTCGAGTTGGTGTAGGACAGCGACTTGCGGTTCGCCTCCAGATTGTGCAGATTCAGGTGCGACGTCTTGCTGAAGGCCAGCTCAATGGAGCTCATGCGCCGCTGGCCCGCGCCCGCCCTCAGCTTCGGCGGCTGGTTGAGGTTCTGATAGACCTGCGAGTTGAAGATGCACGCCGAGGCGCGTCGGCTGCCCGGGCCGCTGCCAATGCTCAGCGTGTTGGAGAGCCGCCGGATCGAGTTCTGTGGACTCAGCCGGTTCGTGTCCTTGGCCCCTGGGCCGCCGCCTGCCATGCCCATTGACGGCACCGGGCTGCTGCGCAGCAGGTAGCTGTTGTCGCCGCTGCCGTTGTTCAGCTGGGGCTCCTCCTCGTCGACCGGGTGCTGCTCGTCGGGGCGCTGTGGGTGTGGGCTGGGCCGCTTCTTGGAGCTGGAGCGACGGAAGCGCTGCTTGAAGCTGCTCGGCGGTGCCAGCGGCAGCCGTTCGCTGGAGGAGCTGGTCGAGCCGATGCTGCCGCCGGCGCCGCCCACAGCTGAGCTGAGCGACAATTCGGACAGATTGAGGCTGTGGCTGTGGCTCTCGGTCGGCGGCTGCAGTGTCGATGCCACCGACGATATGGTGGGCACATAGATGGGCGTGGCCGCGGCACTCGTGCTGGAATTCTTCGAGATGTCGTCGATGATGACGCTGTGCATGCTGCTGGCCAGGGCGCTGGGCAGCAGGCTGCTCAGCTGATTGCTGCTGCCGCTGGACAGGCTGGAGCTGCCAGCCGCAGCGCCACTGAGCCCAGACGCAGCAAGGCCAACGCCACCACCGCTCCCTCCACCACCACCACCACCACCACCACCAGCACCACCAATGCCCGCGCCCACTCCTGCTGCACCCAGGCCGCCCACAGTGCCCGCATGCCCCTGCAGCTGGCTGGCATTCAGTATGTTGAGCGGCTTGTGCGCCAGCACCGGCGATGGCGGTATGAGATCTATGGCCGGGATGCCCTCGTCCAGAACCCGCTGCCCGCCGCTGAAAATGTTCGGTGGCTTCAGCAGCGACGGCGACGGCGGCACGGGCTGCGGCACAGACAAAAGAGATCAGTCAATATGAAGGCGAAGCACTCGAAATGAATTTCACTTTTATATATATATATAGAAAATCCCATTAGCTGTATTAATCTGAGATCTATCTATACCCCAAAATTGATGTGACTGATCGCGTATTGGTCGTATATAAGAGTTACGAGCCGATTTAGTATAGGTATTCAAAGAAGAAAACTTTGTAGGCTTGTAATTGATCTTAACTTAACTTATATGTTCGAATAACCAAGTCCCAATGTTGGGAAACCGAAAAAGGAAATATCTCTTATCTGCGTGTAGTTCACACGAATCTATATACCAAATTTGATATCTCTATCTCATGTAGAAGTCGAGGTATGCTTGAAAAGCCCTCAAGGCCCTATAGTTAATAGCGTAATATATGTATATGTATGTAGCTCTCTCTTGGCTTGGTGTCACTCACCTCCATGTCGCCCCATTGGCGAAAACTCATGCCCGGCTCCATTGTGGTGCTTGGCGAATCTTGGGGCGTGGCCGCTGTGGTTGTGATGAGCGGTGGATCGCGTATGAGACGCATTTTCGATATGCGTGGCGCCTCGTTGCGTCGCTCCTTGATCGAGTATGTCTGTCGTACAAGTGGAGGGCGTTTGGATTGGGGTTTGACTTGATGTTCTTGTTGTTGTTGTTCTTCTTCTTCTTCTTCTTTTGACTAAAAGTCGAGCGAGTCACTTACCTTTTTGAGGCCGCCGCGCGGCTTGGCTTCGCCCTCCTTGTCGCCGGCATTGCCCAGCGAGGCAGAGCTGGCGCCTTGGGCGGGCAGCTCGTTGATCTGATAGTCCTGGATGGGCTGCAGCAGACGCTGGCGATGAATGTTGTTCTTGGCTTCGATGTTCAGCTCGGCTGACTCCTGCAGCTGCTAAAGTGGCGATAGACGATAAACGATGAGCGATAACAATCGGCCATGAGTGCGGATAGTTCAACAATAGACTACGGATACATACCGTGATGGACTCTTAACGGCACACGCACTCACTCACATTCACATTCACATTCACTCACACGCACTCACACTGACATGCATGCTATCTCAGTCACTCGTACAGTCAGTGCGTGCCACAGAGTCGAGCTTTAGCATTCGCTCTCTCGCTCTCTTTTCGAATCGTTTCTCTTTTGCACTTACCTTGCGCACATCCTCGGCACTGCGCCAGCGATTGCGTACCTCGTAGTAACTATCGTTTGTGGTCGATGAATCCGCTTCGCTGCGTGATTCATCGTACATACCATCGCTATAATTTTCGGCCAATGTCTCTTCACGCAGTTTCTTAACCAATTCACGTTGTTCGCGTTCGCGACGTTCATTTCGCTGAGGGAATCAAAATTTCAAAATTAGACTTTTTCGTCAACGTTATCGTTATCGTTATCGTTATCGTTGCTGTCTATCGTTTTGCAAACTATCATGTTCGCTTCAAGACATTGTCTCAATTATATAGTCGATCAAACTTCTTGAACTTTTGATTTATCGATAACATATCGAAACTTATGGAATGGTAAATTTAAGAGCAATAATTGAAACATTGTTTTGTTAGCTTCGTTGTTAATCGATTATCGATCGCTTATCGATATAAATTTAGGTGCATTTTTTTCAGAAGAGGAATAGAAAAACATAAAAGACAGCAAGAATTGAAAGGTGGTTAAGTTACTTGAAATCGATAATTTATCGATAAGTTGGAGAATTGAAACTTACTTGAGAGCGTAAGTGAGAAAGCAAGTTTTAGTATAAAAATCATAATATAGTAGATTTGATCAATTTTAGAGACCAATCGAAGAGTTTATCGATAAGCTTGACCTGGCTATCGTTTCGACTAAAGGTCATTTAGTGAATGAAGCTAGTGAAACGATGACCAATGTGGCCACAGAAAAGGAAAGTCAATTGAATTTAGATATATGTATATTGAGAAGAATTTGAATAGAAGTTTTCAGTATTTTTGTTAGTATTTTTTTTGTTTTTTTTTCATAATTAGTTGATGTTGGCAAAACTCTACCTCTGAACTGAATCCCTCAACCAAAATGGCGACCAATAAATTAAACAGCACGTAATTGCCAAAAGTCATTAGAGCCACAAAATACAATGCGGCCCAATGACTTGTCTTTTCCATGCCATTGAATAGGACAACGTTCCAATCCTCTTGCGTTAGTATCTAGAAACATTTTTGTTGTTTTTGTTTTTGTTGTTTGGTATTTTTTTTTTTGGTTTTTTAATATATTTTTTTGTTGGTTGCAGTTGTAGGTGGATTGCGGGCGGCAAAACGTGGTGCAGTTAACGTTTATATACGATATACGATATATATACGATATATATTTGTTATCGAAAGAAGCATAAAAAAGAGAACGGAACTTCCATAAACATGTGTGTGTATGTGTGTGTTTGTGTGTGAAGAAAAAAGAGAGCATAAAAGAAAATACATCATGTTGGAGAAGCGAAAAAAAGACGCCAAAAAACGTGTTAGATATATCGGCTTCTTCTTAGTTTCTTTTATGTTATCTATTATTATTAGAGATATTATAGAATTCAATATATGTTAAGGTAATACGTAGGGTAGATTATGTATATATATATATTAATTGTAAACATAACTGAAACTGTCTATCTGCTTGGATTTTGGTATTTTTTTAGTACTTTGAACACAGAATAATATTAGAACTCTTTCGGTAAGTTTTCTTGCTTGCAAAAGAAAATTATAAAAAAATAAATAAATTGTTGCCAATATAGAGTTTTTTTTTATAGAATTTGAACATTTGCAAACTTTGTTCTATTGGCCCTTCACAACTTTTATTTTGGTATTTCTTAGAGCTCTGACATATTGAATGACAAAAGATTACATTTAACATGGAGTATGAAACACAAAAGTTGGCCAAGGCGCAGTTAAAGCAGTTGGCAACTGAAAGCACAATCACAAAACGAAACGAAAACGAAAACGAAACATGAAACGAACTTAGGATCTTAAGATTAAAGACACGCACTGTACGTAAGCAACCGAAAAGTTAAGTTGAATTGAACGAACGAATCTAAAGTACATGGTATTATACTCGTAATTCGTGGTGTGGTTAAAAAACGCAAAGCACTCGATTAAAAACACGTTTTCAACTCAAAATACAAACTCCAATTCCATAGAAATTACTGAATAATTAGAATTAGTGAACTAAACAATGAAAATTCCTTTAAAGAGCTGCAAAAGCGCGCAAAAAATATCTTGCATATAGAAATTCAAATTCTTGTTAAATGCTAAAAGTGGTATTTTTTTCTGATTTTGTTGTTTGGTATATATATATACTATTTATGGTTGATGTTTTTCTTTATAAATATATTTTTTTTGTATTTTTTACACGACGTGCCAATAAATAGTTGATGCTATATGAGATTTCATATACAAATCGAGTATATATATATATTTGATTTATTTTGATATTTTTTATTATATATATATATGTATGTTTTTTTTTTTTTTTGGTCGTGACTGTACATGAATACATGATTCTTGTTCTACATATATATGTACGTTTAGAGTATTTTTTTTTCTTTTTTTTTTGTATTTTAAGAAAAGCGCAAACAGCAGCAAAAAGCAATCGAGAACCGTGAGCTAGGCATAAACGCAAAATGATAGAACGAAATCGCAAAACTTGGGCAAAAATAACACGAAGAAGAATAACAAAGCATCAGCTGTTGAAGACGTGGCGTGGCATAGGGGCGGGGCTACAAGCCAAAACGAAACGGGTTGCTTGAGAAAGCTATAGATATATGTATATAGATATTTACATATCTACATATATACTCCATATAGAGCATAAGGATCAAAATTAAAAGTCAAATCAGAATTAACTAAAAACTGAGAAGAGAAATCATGCAAGAAAGTAGAAATGAAACTTTAGTCTATAATACAGATGAGCGTCTGTGTGAGTGACTGAGAGAGAGAGAGAGAGAGAAGAGCAAGGGGAGAAAAAGAGAAAGAGGTTTATAGAAAAAACGCGAGCGGAAAGAAAACGAGACAAAAATAGTCAAAGAAAATTTGTTTTTGTGTGTGAGGGAGAGAGAGAGAGAGAGAGAGAGAGAGAGCTAGAGCTGGCTAGCTAGACAGGGAGCAACAGAGAGAGTGAGCGGGAGAGCTAGTTCAACAAGCGAACATTATAGGTGTTGCTCTCAGCTCTCAAGCCGAATGGCATATATTAATAGTTCATTAGTTCATGTTATGAACCACTAGTTCCTTAAACCTAATTTCTCATTTAATCAGAGAGTAGCAGAAAAGTTAGGTTTCAGTCCAATAGACATTTTGACTGAAATCGAATTCAATTTCCTATTATGAACTAGCTAAATTTATATCCGTTCACAAGTGAACGAACTGGTTCATTGTTAGGGTGTTGAAATTTGACTTTCAACTGCATGCTGCTTACAAATAATTTGATGTTCCAATAATGAACCAGTTAGATTCACAATTTTTGAGGAAATGAACTAGTTCTGCAACAAAGAGTGATTCACTATTTGCATTGTGAAGATTTGTGCGTGCAAAGTTCACAATTGTTAAGAAAATGAACTAGTTCTTAACGAATATTCTCTCATTTTCATCATATTTGAAACCAGAGGGACAGTCCGAAGGCCAGATATGTATGTGAGGTGTGGGTATATGCGTGAGTGTGTGAGGGTATGTACGTATATGTGTGTGAATTTGTGAGTGTGTGTGTGTAAAGTTAACTAAGAACTACATATCGATTGAACAAGTATTTGAAGACTATGTAAAAAGTTATGAGGAAAACTAAAAGAAGAAACTCAACCGAACCGAATAAAATTTTTAGAGCCAACCAACTAAAGCTAGAAAAACGAGTAAGTTTTGTCTTCTTCTTGATATATTAATATATATAGAGAGATATAGGTATAGAGAGATATAGGTATAACTAAACTATAACTAAAAAAAATCAGTTAACAGAAGAAAACTAGATATATTGTAGATAGAGCTGTATGTTTTGCCATAAGATTTATATATATATATATAGGGTAATATTATTTTCTTTTTGTCTGTTTTGTATATATTCGATAAATAGCTGGGAATGTATATATATATTTATAGATATACATATATATGTATATATACATATATACATACATATATACGTATATATGTATATTGGGTATATCTCTTAATGGATGTTGTTTGGGTTTTGTTGATTGTTGGTTGCTCTTACTTGAAATACTGTGACAGTGGCCCACAAAATGTTGTTGAAGTGTTTACGATCGCATTCACATTGCGGATGTCGGCTGATTATTTCGGGACACGTGCATTCGCGTTCGAGTCCGGATTCATCCAAAAATTTACAAAACTTACCGCCAAACAGATACATGCCGAGTATGCTGTAGGTTTATACGTATATATGTTTTATATATCATATATATCAGTTGTTTAGAGAGAGAGAGAGAGAGGTTTTCTTTTCTTTTCTTTTCTTTTTTTTTTTGTGTGTATGTTGAGCTAATATATATATACACATATACATATATATAGATACTTGTATAGTTGTGAATCGATTATGATTATATGTATATATATATGTATATATATTATGTAGGTATATATGTATATATGATTAGATTAAGTAGAGCTGGAAGCTCAGATCGTATGTATATGAATATATATATATATATTGTAGGTTTTTTTTTTCATATTTAAAAAATATAATTTATATTAATTAAATGTTGTTGTAATGGTTGTTGTTGTTGTTGTTGTTGGTGACTTCAAGCTTATAAGAAACTTGGAGCTAAGTGGGATTTCTCTTTGGAATAGAACTGATTGTATAACTGTTTTATTCTGTACAGAGTGGATAGAAAACTGTGAGTTTCGTGTTCTATTTTATTTGATTAATATTTGATGAAGCAAAAAGTTGAGCAAAGAAAAAAACTGTTTTATTTTACAGAGTTTTTTTTTTTTTGTATATATATATTGTTTTTTTTTTTTAGTAATTTCTGTAAACCTCATAAACTCTAGAGACTGTACTAGGTATGTATTATATATATGTGTGTATGTGTATGTGTATGTATGTATGTATATGTATATGTCTATGTGATATGTATAGTTTTCATTTAAGAGGAATATAGATTACAGTTCAGAGTTGATAGTGCTTCGGTATAGGTGTATGTGTGTGTGTGTGTGTGTGTCTAGGTTAAGTAGACGAAGGGAGTATACAAATTCTAAACAACTTAGAGTCTAGAGTATATATAGCAATAGATATGTACCATAGATGCATACATAGATAGTAATAAACACTTAGACAAGGGAGAGAGAGAGAGAGAGAGAAAAAACACAGAGAGAGAGAGAGAAAGAGAATAAAAACATGTGTGAATGTGTGTAGGTGTGTGTGTGAGAGTGCGAGTGTGTGCGCGTGTATGTGTATGTGTGATAAGAGGTAAAGGACATGTGAGAACAAATCGAAAGAGTAAGAGGAGTAAGAAGTCGAGCGAGTAACGTGTGTGAGTGTGTATAGACAGCAGTAGGTGTGATCGATAACACACTTATCAATAAAGCAAGCCAAAGTAAGTAAATGCAAAGACAGATATACTTGGATAAATATATATATTATAGGTATGGAAAACGATATAGATATGGATATATATATATTTATATAAAAGGGCAGGCGATTCTACACAACTGGTATGCTTACCTGTGCAGCTTATCAATCTATATCTGCCTTATGAACTAAGCTAGATTTACAATCGATAACTGATCGTTACGATAAATATGTGAAAGCTTTATGTACATAAATAGATCAAAATAAATATGGCATGCGTATGCGCGTAGCTCGTTAAATAACTTGGCATGCCACATCCACTAGGCTCGACGTGCAGGCACGAAACGAAATGGAATGGAACACAATGGAAATAAAGACCACACCAAACGGACTACACACCACAAATCAGTGCGAAATCTAAAGAAAACCAAAAACAAAGCAAACAAAAGCACAAAGTGAATTAAATCAAACGAAAGCTCCAATACAAATTGCAGGCGTTTCTCATGGGCCAAACTGAAATCGAAACACACACAAAACTGAATACACAGACAGACAGAGTGACAAAGAGTGAGAGAGAGAGGGAGAGGGTGAGGGTGAGGGAGAGATAGGGAGAGACAGAGCAATCGTTTTGTACGAACGCAAAAGATAGCACAACAATTATAATCGATATGATTGTTATCGTTATTGTTATCGGTTATCGGCAAGACCTAGCACAAACGAATTAAAAAAATGAACAATTCAACAAAAGCCTAAAAAAAAACGTTAAACAAACAAAACAAAATGCTTACATTTTGGTATTATTTTTGGTATTTTTTGGTTGGTATTTAATAAACAGAAAAAACTGGTATTGTTTTCATTGAAACATTTAAGTGTTAGATAGATTACGATTATGGCATAAAATTAGGTGGTAAACACACACACGTATATATATATATTTATTTATTATATATTATATGTATAGTCTTTGGTATAGCAGTGGTATATTTATTTGGAATTTATAAATATATATATATATATATATGTATATATATGTTAAGTTAAAATTATGCTGATAGCAAATGGGGTCTACCTGAAACACTGTGACGAGTGCCCATAGCAGGCTGTCGAAATTCTTACGATCGCAAATCTTCTCTCCATTAATTTTCTCGCAGAATTTACATCCGAACAGATTCATGCCGAGTATACTAAATTGATGTATTTTTTTTTTGTTGTTGTATTTTTTCGATATATATATGATATACATTTATATTTCGATAATATATATATATTTGGTAATATTCTTGTAAAGTATTTTTATTTTTATTAATTATTGTTATTATTAATGTTGTTAAATATTTTTGTGGGGTTTTTTTGTAGTGTTTTTTTTTAGATTTTAGTTTAAGTTTTTTTTTTATTGTTAATATATTTTTAGTTTTAAAAGTAATTTTTAGTATTAAGATATTTAAGAGTAGAGCAATTGTGTGTGTGAGAGAAAGAGAAATAGAGAGAGAGAGAGAGAGAGAGAGAAAGAGATAGTTAAGAAAGAAAGAGAGAGAGAATGTGACTGTAAGTGAGCAGCAAGCGAGCGTTAATTGGAAACACAAAAGAAATTTCACTTTTCATAATCTGCAAATGCAAAAAAATAGCTTTTGAATTCCAGCTTTCACGCAGATGGGCGAGCTTTCAAAGCTGACGAATCGGAATCGGACAAACGGAACGAAAGTAAAAGTTACTGGAAAATGGAGCGTTGGATAATATTGTTGAATTATTCAAGTCGTATTATTAGTATTCTTCTAATGCTACTTTTAATATCTTTTTTTTTTTAAGACTTAGAGAAGAGAGACAGAGAGAGATAGAGCCAGAGAGAGTGAGAGAGAGGGATAGAGAGTGTGTATGTGGGGCATCTGAGTCATCAGGGGGACACATTCTAAGTTTTCTTTCATTGCAGAGTAGCTGTGATCTATGTCGTTGGTGTTACATGTGTCAGTATGTGACTGTAGTATTTTTTTTTTAGATAATTTTAAGATAGTTATTGTATTTTTATTTTTTGGTTTCTAACTACGCAAACGTTTACGACTTTTAGTTCAAGAACAGAGCAACTAAGCTAACTAAACTTTGGTTTAGAATAAAAATGTAGTTGGTATATTTTTGTGGTATTTTGCGCATATATTGTCGGTATTTTTAGTATTTATTTGGTATTTTACGATTTAAATTTAAGTAAAATTAAGAGTTTTAAAAATGTAAATGTCAATAGTATATAATATATAGGAAAAGAGAGCATGTAGTAGTACAAGTATTTGAGAATCGAGAGAGAGATATTTATGAAGAAATATGAAGTAGATATATACACATATGTATATAATTCATATATATGTGTACATGAGATAGATAGAGTTTGTATACTGCAAAACTACACAATAAGCGTACGACTCGATAGTTACTGTTTAACGTTTAGTATTATTAAAAATACTATTACTTTATTTGTGTTTTTTTTACTAATTGTTGTTGTTTCCAATCGTGTGGTATTAATAAAATGAAAAGTGTTTTGTAATTTGGAGCCTTGTGTTTGTTGGTTTGCTTGGTTTTTATTCAAGTTCAGTGTTGGTAAATGCCAAATAAGCTAGGACACACATTTAGTTAAGCCTTGGAACTAACTAATTGTTGTACGTGTTGTTGCTGTTGTTGGTGTCTAAAAGAGTTTTCTGGGTAGCGAGAAGCGAGTGAGAAGTTAACACAAACAGAAAAATAAAACAGGTTAAGTAAATATTCGAGCTTCTTGGAGAGCACGCAAAATGGGAGGGGGCGAGTGACGAGTAAAGAGAGTAGCGAGAGTGGCAAGAGACGTGTGACGAGTAAACAAAAGAGAGAGAGAAGAGTTGAACGAATTGAAAAAGTAACGAGAGGAAAGAGTGAGTGAGTCAGACAGAGTGAGCTAGAGAGTCTGCGAGCGAGCGAACGAGAGACAGAGAGAGAGAGAGAGAGAGAACTAGTCTTGTTGGTGCTCACAAATCGTTGACAAGTTTGTAATAAAACAGAGGGAGAGAGAGTGTGGGAGAGAGACAGACAAAAATCACTCGCATACATTAATTTTGATCTGATTTTTCTCAGTGTATTATTTTGTTTTGTTCATACTTGGAATACAACGTGTGCGATGCGTGTGTAGGGCAACTAGCGCAGCAACGAATTGTGTTTGATAAAGAGACCAAGAGATACAGAGCGAGTATGTATGTGTTCGTATGTGTGTGAGAGAGACAGAAACAGAGCGTGAGTGAGAGAGTTTGAAAGCAGAGACTGAAATTGTCGATCGATTTGAAGTTGAATTTAGATTGGATTGTAAAACTCTAACTACGAATCGAGATAACGAATACACGTAATTCAGACAGGGAGAGAAAGAGAGAGGAGAGAGAGAGAGAGCTAGAGTAACTGCATGTGTATGTGTTTAGGTGATAGATAAGGAGATATATATAGAAAGAGATAGTCTAACTCAATCGTTTACTCAAATGGTACGCATAAAAACGAGTATAGTTATTACCAGGACTAAAAATTGAAATACTTTTGTTTCTATATATGTTTTAAGTTTTTCAAAAGGGTGTTTGGTACGTTTATTGGGGGTGAGTGTTACGAGTTCAATGATGCAGAGAGCGAAGATAGAGATATGTGATATGGATGAAATAGAGAGAGAGAGAGAAGAGCAAAGTGACATATGATGTGTATGTACATGATTATAGAATGAACGAGAGACAAATCAGAAGATATATGGAAAAAGAAAAAGAGATGTAGAAGTAGAAGTAGGAGCAGCAGAGAGAAAGAGGTGTGATGTGAATGAATGAAAGAGAGAGAGAGACTGAGACTGTCAATATGTAAGTGAGAAGAGGATGAGCGACAGAAACTGAGAGAGAGTGAGTGTGACCTTGATAGAGTCAGAGAAAGCGCATATGCATGTAGCTGAGCAAAAAGATGATGAGAGAGCAAGAGAGCGAGAAAACGGAAAGCGAGCTCGCATATGCATATATGTGATTGTGCAGAGCGAGAGGCACCGAGCGAGAAACGATTTGAATTGGTGTTTTTTTGCATCTGATGAGATAGAAATAGCTTGTAAGAAAGAGAGAGAAAATTAGAGAGAGAGAGAACGAAAGAGAGAGAGAGAGAGAGAGAGAGAGAGCAATAGACCATTCGCATAAACATACAAGTGACTATATACATGTATATACTAGACTAGGTATACATAGATATAGACACATCTATGTTCCGCTATGCCTATGCTCCCTTTCTCTCTCTCTCTCTCGCTCTCTGTGTATGTGAACGATCTGTTCTATAGATGATGTTGTGAATGTCAAGTGTATGCGTGTGTGTGTATGTGTGTGTGTTAATAACTATTTCTCTTAGATCACTATTAGTAGTCGTCGTTGTTGTTGTTGTTGTAGTAACTGAGGGGCTAATTAGAAGCTAGCAGATTGAATAATCAGATTAGTATTACGCAACTCTATGCCGTATAATATAGACCAGACGATTACTAAACATCATCTTTGGCATATTAACGAAGCTCTAAGAGCCATGAACTAACGACAAGAAAAAAAAAAATAATAACACACTCAACTGTTTAGTGGGTCACTGATGCGGCGGGTCAGTGGTTTAGTGGTTTAGTGGGTCATTTTTGGATTAATTGGATGCGCATCAGCATTACGATATACATTACTGTACATATCCATATATACGCAGGTATGTATGTATGTATGTGTGTATGTATGTATGTCTGTGTGTGTGTGAGTCTTAAGTGGAAATTGAGCTCAGCTCAGCGCGAACTTCATGAAATCGTTGGCAAAGAGTGGGACGTATCCATGATGATTATCTGAAATTCCCGATTTGATTCGAGCAGCTAATTTAGATATGACTGAACTTTATTTTGATTAATGCCTTGCATTGAATATTTAAAGTTCTCTTTGGCTTAAAGTTTTGACTAATAAACGAGTTGGTTCATAGGTCTAGAGCTCATATTGCTCTCAATGGATTCCTACGAATACCAAATATATGTATCTGTAGCATATAGCTGCCTTTTGAACTCATATTCGTTAATCTAATACTCGAAGGTTTGCTTCAACCTAAGATCTAATGACTAAGAACTCTATCCAAAAATACTCTAAAGAACTCTAAACTAAGAGATTCTATAATACTCGTGCTTTAGGTTTAAAATAGTGTTTTATCTCTAGAGAACTGATTGAAGTCATATTCGAGTTATGTTTAAGTCAAATATTTTCTTGGTATCTCCCAACAGATCTACAATGGGAGATTAGAGTCAACTATCTAATTAGCTCACAATATTGGCGTGGCAAATCCACTTGACATTATTAGATCAGAGCTAGTTCTCAAACTCAAAATTTACAAACATATTCATACACGATGATATATTAGCTTTGAGGCCAACTCTGAGTTCTTTCGGTTTTCCTTCTCTTGCCAACACTTTTCAGGAGTTTTCTGTTTTCTGTTTGTGGTATTTTCCTCCCTTTATATAGATGTGATATCTTTCGCATTTTACTGTTTAGTTTCTGTTGTGGTCAAGTGTTTATGCGGTGTTAGACGTGTGCCACACAGACGCCTGCCCCATCGGCAATTGCTGTTAGTACACATGCAAATATTCCTGTGTGTGTGTGTGTGAGTGTGTCTCGGTGTCTGTGTGTGTGTTGGCTACAGTAGAACTCACCTGAATATGAATATAAAGAGTACGAGCAGTGAGAAGAAGACAGCAACGTTGTCCATGGTGCGCAGCATGACAAACAGTTGACGTCGCAGATTGGGCATGAAGCGCACGAGCTTCAGGATGCGCAGCAGACGGAAGGTCCGAAGGACGGACAGACCGGAGCCGCCGCCGCCAGTGCCGTTGCCCGCAAACGTCTGGCATATCTCAATGGCGCTAAGGGCGGGGGAGGGCGAGAGTAGGTTAGCTGGACGCACTGACAGCCATTGTGAATGCGCTCACCTGAGTATGACGATGATGCCGTCGAAGACATTGAAGCCGTTGGCTATGTAGCGAAAGGGTCCCTCGGCAATTACCTTGAGCAGCATCTCGACGGCAAAGATGCCGGAGAAGACGACGTTGCTCGTCTCAACAATGGCCGTCAGCTCCTCGGGCTGGTTGTGGTACTCGATGCCCATCGAGAGCGTATTGATCAATATGGCCAAGAGGATGCCCTGCTGGAAGTACTTGTGCTCGACCAGCCGCTTGATGTAGCGCCGTATCCAGCTGCAGACCCGCATCAGGCACCGGTAGACGGAGATCAGCAGGCGCAGGGCTGGCGAGCGGGGACGCTGGCGCTCGTCGAGGGGCGACAGGGCGTTCTGGTACAGATCGTAGCAGCAGGCATAGTCCTCCATGTAGTTGCCGGTGGGGGCGTGGCTGCGCTGTCCATGGTGACGCTGTCCGCCGCCCGTGTTGCGGCTGTGATTGCTTTTGCTGTTGTTGTTGTTGTTGTTATTATTATTATTGTTATTGTTGTTGTTGTTGTTGTTGTGGGGCAAATGCGGGCGCTCCTTGCGCCGATTCTCCATGGGCACAGCCGCCGAGACAGCGGCCAGCTCCAGGCTCAGTCCCGGTGCCGGCACATCCGCACTCGAGTCGAGTATATCAGCGGCAGCAGCAACTGTTGCCGGTGCTGCTGCTGCTGTTGCCGTTGCCGGTGCTGTTGTTGCTGTTGTTGCTGTTGTTGCTGCTGTTGTTGCAGCTGCTGTTGCTGCTGTCAGACGCTTCTGCTGCTGCACCTTGTTCAGGGCCTCGACTGTGTGCGGATCGCAGCGCGCCAGCGACGAGTAGAACGATTCGAGCGTGCTCTGACCCGTCGGCAGCGCCGCTGAAAATGCCACAGAGAATGCCAAAAGCTCTTGACAAGTCATCGCATCGTGTATGCCCAGCTCGGAGCACTCGGCGTACGGATTGGCGATGGTGCCGATGCTCTGCGGTAGATTCACCTGCCATCAATATTGAACAATGTGAGTCGATTGTCTGCTGGCTGTCACGCCCCCTCCTCCCCCAGCACTCACCTGCCAAATGCTGCCGTCTCCTGCCTGGGTCATCTTCTCCATGGAGTGGATGTTGCCGCCGCTGCTGCTGCCAATGCTAGTTGTTGCTGTGGCCATTGCTGCTGCAGCTGTTGTTGTTGCCGCTGCTGCTGCTGCTGCTGCTGTTGCAGTGGTTGCTATAGCTGTTGCTGCTGTTGTTGTGGCAGCGGCAGCAGCTGCTGCTGCTGCTGTTGGCTCATTGCTCAACGCTGGCGGAGTGTGCAGCAGCACGTACTCATTGAACATCACCGAGGGACGGCGGCTGGCCGAGGTGGGCGGACTGAGGAAGCCCGAGGTGCATGGATGGCTCTATAGACAGAGATGGAGAGAGGAAGGCAAACAAACAGAGAGAGGGAGAGAGCGAGAGAGTGGGAAATTGAAGTGGGGTATATGGGTAGAATAATAAATATGCATTAGATCGTGCAACATTAGTTGATAAACATTTCAAAATAGTTTAAAACTTTCATTTAGAATTGCGACTTAAACGGTTTTTTTAGGGTTCGATTATGTACAGTGGGCCCTGGGCAGGAAGCGCTAATGGAAACCTCTAGAGACCAAGTAAACAAATAGGTAAGCCTTTTTGTTGGGCATGCTCGCCCGGGAGATACCTTAGCTTTAAATGTTAAATTGTTATCGATAAATATTCAGCATTTATCGCTAAGCTAAACTGGCTAGAATTATCAGTGAGCTACTATAATAAAGCTGAATGAAAGCTTATAAGAACCAAATGCAAATCTTGAGCACTTGAGTTGTTATATGATATGACTTTCTCTGAGGAATTCGAGGGCCGTTGATTAACTTGATAAGCTCAATATACGTATAAGCGAAACTTTAATTAAGTATTGTTTTTTATCAGTACCGCGAAGCTTCTCGCTTGACATTGATACGCTAAGCCCATGATGTCAGCGCTAAAATAGAATTACAAAAATCTAATCCTGGAATAATTACATCTAATATTCATAAAGCACAAATCTATATCCCTCAAAATGCCAGCACTTCTTCCATGAGGGAATCGCCGAGGCGGATGAATCTCAATTGCTGTTTAAATATGTAATGAAATGCAGCAAATATTTGAATAATTAATTGGCATTTCAACAATAGGTCTAATGGAACAATGGGTCAATGGGTCACCAGGGCCGCTGGGGCTGTGGACGTAGGTTCTTTTGTACACTGCATTCACATTTAATGGGTATCAATTTCCCTTTCGCTTCGAGCATTTATTATATCTCTTATTTAATTGCAGTCTCGTCAAGGATTTTTACTTTATGCCCTTGCAGAAATATGGAATTTTCATTAGAATATTTCCCTCCATATTCCAAATTATATTCTAATGTCATCAAATCCCAATACCATAATATTATGATATTGTATCACTCGATTTTAATACTTTATTGCTAAATATATTTCGATCGCTGGGAAAAATATTCTGCTTTAAATTGATCTACTTAACCAAACAAAATTCACAATAAATCCATATCCTCTCGATATGTTCGATTTCATATTTCTGCTCGGGTTGCCTCGGTTAGCCGGGGCTCAAATTAGTTTTAGCTTGTTTGTTATATATACATGTGATTTTTTAAAGAGGTTTCTTAAAAATTGTAGTTGTGATAGATTGCAATACCTTGCCTAAATTTCCCAACTGCAGCTACAAGTTGTGCAACGTTCGTGGCAAATATGAAAGATCATTATTAGCGGTATTACATAGGTAAGTTAGTGGATGGTCAAGAGTATTATTGGAATTGGTAATTGTTTCTTAGTTGTTGAGTCTGTTTGTGGAGTTTTCAAGCGAAGTCTGGAGCTGCGTTATATCGAATATCGTATGTGGTATATCGTATGTAGTATAACTCGTATAGCCTGCAGTTACACGATATGCTGGGATGTCATGCCAATGATATGTATATCGAATATCGTATGACAGCTAAGTAGCGTATAGCGTAAGCTCGTTCACGATATGACAAACACGAATATCGTATGTGGTATATCGTATAGCCACAAGTTTGACTCTATGCATAGTCTGGGATGTCGTGTCTATGATATGTATATCGAATATCGTATAACAGTTAAGTACACACACGAATATCGTATGTAGTATATCGTATAGCCTGAGATTATATGTGTATCGAATATCGTATAACAGTTAATTAGGTTATACGCTCGTTCACGATACGACACACGAATATCGTATGTTGTATATCGTATGTAGAAGAGCTCGTATATCCTGCAGTTTGACGCTATGCATAGTCTGAGATGTCATGCATGATATGTATATTGAATATCGTATGAGAGCCAAGTAGCATATGTAATATCGTTCACGATATGACCAATTTGGATTGTATCATAATTGTATATCCTTGCTGGTTGTAAAATAAATCTATGTAGTGCGTACAAAGTGAGTTCTGAATACCGTAATTCGTATATCCAGCCAATATATCGCATACGATATATCGATGTTATAATGTAGATTGTTGAGTTACAGCACGTACATAGTATTTATTGAGAGTATGTCGTACCGTATCTGTTATATCGTAAGTGACTTGTATTCTATGCCATATCGTATTTTGTCAAATATAGTATATCATTTGCAATAGATCCCATTGCATATCGTATTTAGTAGTATCGTATATGGTCGTTGCGTTTCAATAACATATCGACTCTATGTGGCCTACAATTTGGACAAGTGCATATCGTATATCTTTGGAGAGTTTTTGGATGGGTATACTGTTGCTTTTTGTCAGCCTCTTCGTCTGGTCGGGCGATACTTACGATCAGTTGGTCCGAGTCCATGACCTGCTGTGGCAGCTTGAGCAGAATCGTCTTCTGCTCGCCGCCAGCTGCCTCCGGTTTCAGCTGCAGGCCGTGGCCGTGGCCATGCTGGGCGGTGGGCTTCTTCATCGAGGAGGTGCGCCGCGCCACGCCCGAGCCGCTGCCCTCGCCCAGCGACTGCTCCGTGTTGTCCGAGGAGGAGAGTTGCGCCTGCGAAGCGGCACCGCCTGCCACCAACTGTTGCTGCTGGGCCATCGAGACGCTGGCGGTGCTGCCGTTGATGCCATTAATCAATGCCACGGTGGTGTGATTCTGGCTGTTGCTGCCAGCACCACCGGCAGCTCCGCTGGCACCGCCGGCGCCGCCGTTGCCGCTGCCATTGTTGCTGCTGTTGCTGTTGTTGTGGCTGTTGCTGTTGTTGTTATTGTTGTTGTTGTTGTTGTTGGAATTGAGCGGCACCATAACGGTAATCATCTGATCCTGTATGCTGGACGGCTTGCGATTACTGTACTTGGGGCAGTTCGGGTGATGGCACTTGATGCGCGACGGCGAAAACGTCAGATTGTCCGCATTGGGCAGCAGACCCTCGCGCCGCTGTTGCCTCTGATACCTGGACGAGGGCGACGATGGGGGCCGAAGGAGGGCGCGGCAGCAGAGCGTGGCAGGTGTTAAGGGCAGAAGGGCAAACGATTAGTGTCTGTAGTCGAAAGTAAATTCATGCATAACATACAAACACACACGAACACACACACACACATCGACACAAACACACACACACACACACACGGACGTGTGGCTCAGGTGAGAACGTGTGCGAGTTCTGTTTTGAGGTTTTGGTTAACGTGCGTGTGACTCTCAGTGGCATCATTAGACATTGTCTAATTGTGTAGCAGTAAGTGAGTGTGTGTGTGTGTGTGTGTGTGTGTGCTTACTAATTAGACAACAATTACATAATTCAATCAAATGAACAACGCAAATAAGCAAAAACAACGACAACCACAACAAACGAGCGTCGAACAAGACGAATGCAAATGAAAATTAAAATATTTTATAGCGACAGAGAGAGAGAGAGACAGGAAGACAGAGAGACAGGAATAGAGAGAGAGAGAGAGACAGGTAGACGGGGTGGCTCATGTGCTGTAAACGTTTTAAAGCATTTCGCATAGCTGAAGTGCTTCTGGCCTCAAGCCAGCCGAGGCACTCGGGCATGACTTTCACTGAGTCAATCTTGTTTAACATTCAAAGCCGAATTGTTTCCAGACCTTGGGCAAACACTTGAGCAGCTGTTGGAAATTAATCAACTGTTTACCGAGTCCATATTAAGTGCGTTTTATTTTCACAATTTAATATTAATTATCGTTGATTAGTCAAATTAAAGTCGAGTGCACTGAAAGAACCTTAAAGCTTGATGCTTCTGCTCGACTGGCAAAAGTTTGGCATACTTTATTACACGGAAAGCTCTTGACTGTGAATCTGAGGTATTTGAAAGTTTTCATACTTTTTGAATCTCTTGAGCTTACAGATCGATTGAGAGGAAATCTCATGCATATTTCATACGATTGTTTCTGATTGCTATGCATGCGCTAGATGTTGTCTAGACTATGTACGCTTAAATCTGAATAGTTTTATATTGTGTTGCAATTAATACTAGCTGACTATACTAGCGTAGTCTATGATACTATCATTTGGCAGAGTCAGAGTCAGAGTTAGAGTCAGAATCTCAATCAGAGTCAAAGTCAGAGTCAGAGTCAGAGTCAGAATCTCAATCAGAGTCAGAGTCAGAGTCAGAGTCAGAGTCAGAGTCAGAGGCAGAATCCCAGAGATAGAGATAGAATCAGAGTCAGAGTCAGAATCAGAGTCAGAATCAGAGTCAGAATCAGAGTCAGAATCCCAGAGATAGAGATAGAATCAGAGTCAGAGTCAGAATCAGAGTCAGAGTCAGAGTCAGAGTTAAATCAGAGTCAGAGTCAGTAGAATCAGAGTCAGAGTCAGAGTCAGAGTCACAATCAGAATCAACAGTCAATACTTAAGGTGACTAACTCTACATGTTGTATTTGTTGTTCTCCTGTTATACGAGATACAACTACAACAGGAACAACGGTTGGGGAACAACACAGGCGACCAAATGCAAGTGCAAATAATTGAAAACCAAAGCCCATAAAAAATGCAAAACCCAAAAAGTTGACAACTGTAAACGAGAGAACTAAAGAGCAGAAAAAAGAATACACATAAATAACAGAAAACGAAACGAAGAGAACGTGCGCTGCAGGACGTGAGAAGCGGAACGCATGTTAAATGAATTTTTAATAAATCACAAACATATATATATATATATTTGGATATATAAATATATATATTTTAGCCAGAGCTGTGGAGGATCCGGGTCCGAGGCGCAAAGGAAAACGAACTCAAACCCAAGTATCGCAAATAAAATACAATAAAATCTAACGGCGTGTCGGGCAAGGGCAGGGGCAGGGCTCGGTCGGTCTGTCTCTCTGGGCGACGCTACTCTGCATGGGGTGTAAACTTCTGAGCTGAGAAAGTCAATTCGACATCAAATACAGTTAACTTGAAGTCTTAACTCCATTTGAGAACTTTCTCATGGAAGATACTTGGAATAGTCAAGTTTTCGGTCAATTGAAAAAATAAAAAAAAACTTGACTTGTGGTTGGGCAAGGACAAGTTTTTCGTATATTTTTTCAAAGGATATGCTATTTTCAATAACCTATTTAGCAAAGTTTATCTATCAGTTGCATAAAATGCTGCACATCTGAAAGACTGATAGAGCTGAGCTTAGGTGAGATAAGGCTGGACATGGTTAGAATGGGCTTGTGATTAGCAGAGCTAGAATATATTCCAAAGCGTAGGCAATGCAAGAAAAAGTTAGGATAGACTGTGGACTAGAACATGTTGATATGCGGGGATTAAGTAGGGATGGAGATAGGACGGAATTGAGCAAGGTTAGGTTGAAGAGTTCTGATAGAGTCAGATTAGGTTGGGTTGGTTATTGTAAGACTAGGACATGTTGATATGAAAGGGTTATATAAGGATAGAGCTGGGACAGAGTTGAGCTAGGTTAGGTTGGGGTTAGGTTAAACAAGTTTAGGTACAATTGGATTAGGTTAGTTTCGCTATTGTAAGCTGGGATGGACTGTGAACTAGGACATGTTGATATGAGAGGGTTGAGTAGGGATGGAGCTGGGACAGAGTTGTGTTAGGTTAGTTTGGGGTTAAATTAAACAAGGTTAGTTCTGGTAGAGTCAGATTAGGTTAGCTTGGCTGGTGTAAGCTGGGATAGACTATGGACTAGGACATGTTGATATCAGAGTGTTAAGTAGGGATGGAGCTGGGACAGAGTTGTGTTTGGTTAGTTTGGGGTTAGGATAAACAAGTTTAGGTACAGTCGGATTAGATTAGGCTGGTTATTGTACGCCTGCTTGTAGCCTATTTGAAGCGGAAGCAGAATGAAGCAAAGAGGATAAAACATAATTAAGCAAATGCGGCATAAAAGACAACTTGAGCATAAGCTCGTTAAAGCCTTAATAATACAATTCGATAATATCAAAGAGCATGTTCTATAAGAGGCCACGAAATGAACTTTGGAACTGTCGTTTCCGGCAGCCCAATCAAGCCGTTAAGATAGTGGGATTTGCGAAAATCTCAAGACTCTGGCAGAGGGGAACAAATTGTGAGCTCTGAGATAAGAGCTGAGTCAATCGAGGTGGAGATTAGCGCGAGGATTAGTCCTTCACTCTGGGTGGGTGTGCGGTGTGCGGAACTGTGAGAACTGTGAGAACTGTGCCTGACGGGGAGCCTGACCTGTTGCAGTTGTTGTCAAGCTAAGCAATTGTTAAGTTGATGATAAATATTTGATGGCATTTAGTATACAATGAGACGGCGTTGAGTGAGTGAGAAACGAGAACAGTGTGAAAGGTAAACAGGTGAACGCAAAACGTAATTGAATCAAACCAAAAAACGGACAAGCAGCATACTTATATAATCTGTACTTCTTTAACATTCGTCTCTTGAAGCGTCGCCACAGATGGGCTATGTATTTGACTATCTCGGCGTAGCACGTGGCCGGCTCCGAGTTGTTGGTGCTGCTCGCCAGCGTCGATGTGGACGTATAGCGGGCGCGCTCCTGCCGCATGCGCTCCATCTCGCGCTTCTTCGTCTCCGAGAACTGGGTGGCGATGACGACCAGGCACAGGTTGATCATGAAGAACGAGCCAATCTGCGAAGAAAGTGGAGAAAATCCGAATGGTTTTGTTAGAGCTCGAATCAAATCAAATTTCGCAACTTTTCACATTTTCACATGCCGCAGGCGACAAAACTAGTTTGCGCCACAAATTGAGGCAGCGTCGATAGCGACTGCCTGCAACAGGCAGCAGCTGCAGCAGAGGCAGCGGCAGAGGCAGCAGCAGGTCGGCAGGAGGCGGTACGAATTGTGGAACTTTTGATTTGTTGTTCGTTCAATGACTGCAAATTAGTTGAGCTGCCAATTTAGCTCACTGCCCGAGTGCTCCTTTCTTGCTCTCTCTCTCTCTCTCTAGCTCTCTCTCTCTCTCTCTCTCTTTCCATGGATAGCCATCCATTAGCTTGCTGTTGCATTTTAATAGCTTTCTGGCAAAACAAATTTGCCAACTTTAAATTGAAAACATATTTTTCTACAACAAAAGCAGCAACAAAGAAACGTCAACAAGTAGACAGACTGGCAAATACCCTGTAGTATCACTTGGATATGTGAATAAGTACAGAGTTTGTTACAGCTCATTGATTGATTGTCTAACTGATTGTACGACTGACTGATTGATTGACCAGCCCATTGATTGAGTCTTTCATTGTAGTTTATCTGATTGACTGACTGATTGATTGTCTAACTGATTGACTGATTGATTGTCTAACTGATTGAACGACTGACTGATTGATTAGCTAGCCTATTGATTGAATCTTTCATTGTAGTTTGTCTGATTGACTGACTGATTGATTGTCTATCTGATTGACTGTTACTGATTGATTGACTAGCTTATCGATTGAGTCTTTCATTGTAGTTTGTCTGATTGACTGACTGATTGATTGTAACGTGTCTGATTGATTGATTGATTGATTGTTTGTTTGCACTAACTGATTGACTGACTGAGTGGTTGATTGACTCTAGGATTACCTATCATCACTTATTTTGTAAGACTGACTAAATGATTGATTGATTGATCAACTGACTCGACTGACAGCATTTCTATAGAGAAAACTAAAAGCGGCAGAGTGACTTTTCTTTTCATCGAAGGCATTTCATTTCTAAATGGAATCAAGTGAGAGCTGATCCTCTGACTCACATCATCCGTATCAGATATCATCCATATCACAGCCAGCTCAGCCGCATTCAGATTGTCGAGGGTATGCCGAGCGAAATGTTTCTAATTTCTGAATTTGTGTGGCGCACGCTGCACAAAATGTTTCTCGAAAACGAGAAAAAGGAGCAACAACAACATAAATATGCAATTTCCTTGCTGGCAACAAGCAACTTTCAATAGCATAAAACATAAAGGAGGGTTGCCGCTCGCCGAGTGGATGGAAGCGGGCCATGGATGGGCAGGTGGATGGATATATGCCTTCCTATAGACTGCCAGCTATTTGCATATGAAAAGTTATTGCTGCTGCAGTTGCTGTTGCTGCTGTTGCTGTTGTTGCTGTTGCTGGTTGCCTGGGCAATAGCAAAAATCATTTTGCACATCAAATGAGCAACAAACAAAGCAGCTGAATCGAGCGAGATAGCGAAACAAGCTTTCAGCATAAGTGATGTGTGTGTGTTTGTGTTTGTGTGTGTGTTGGATTAAAAGGTTTTTAATTAGTACAAGGACATCTGATATTCACACACACACACACACGTACACCTGAAGATGCAACAAGAGCTTGCCACATGTGGTCAACTAGACAAACGCATGATGAATCCCCAGCTAACTGCACTTTTATTATTCTTTATTCAGACAGAGACAGAGAGATACAGAGAGAGAATGAGTGTGTTTGTGTGTGTGCAACACACATATTTACATATTCAAATTGCCTTAGCTTCATTGCTTTGTGCACTCATCTGAATTCGATTCAAAAATTTTTAAAATACAAATGGAAATCTTTCAGGCGGGGGGGAGGTAGGGGCACAACAAAGCCCAATCCTCAAAATACAATTAGGCAACTCATATGTCAATACCACTGACCTGAATTAATGGAATGCAAAGCTGTCGAAAAGAGTGACTCTGTTTACAGCTCAGCCCAATTACGAGTTTGAACAACAAATTGAATAAGCCAGGAGGACTCAGAGTCAAGCTCAACTGGCTCTTGACTTGGCCCATCAAATATTCCTTTGCACTTGACCTCGAATAGTTGCAGACTCCAAATCGTGTTTTCTATCTCTGCTTTGAGAAATATTTCTAATGAAATGCCATATAGATCAACTTGAGCTAAATAGTAAAGTTTTCATATAGAACTAGTTAGTTTTTTATAGCCTACTTAATGGCGCTTTCACCTCATGCTCGCTGACTGGCTTGACAGCCAAAGCATCTGTATGTCCACATAGCTATTCAATTGAACAAGTTTATGCTTATCCTCAGCTTGCAGCTTCAAGTTTCTTAATGCTCATTTAAGACCCACAAGCGAGACAGCCACATAAACGTTAAACGTTAATTATCAATCAGTCAAATAGCCAGGTCAAGCTTGGTTTATGGCCTGAACCCATTGAAATTGAGCCAACGGGTAGTATGTGGGCATGTGGGAAATGGCATGAAGCGTGAAGAATACAAATATATACTGTACATATAAATACTGAGTCGATCTAGTCTTGATATGAATCAATTAATCAGTTTGCTGTGGAGACATCATCTTCGGTTTATACTTCCCCATGCTGATCCCACTGACGAGGGTATTTGCTAGTCGAATACTCTATATATATTGAGTCTCATACACATATGCATCTATATACATCACATAGATACATAAATATCTCTGTGCGTCTGTGTTTGTATCTCACGCACTTACCACAATTAGCAGCACAAAGTAGATCCAGTCCCAGAAGCTGTGCGCGTCCTGCACGTAGTACATAATGTCCGTCCAGCCCTCCAGCGAGATGACCTGCAATGACAAGTGACAAACGTTAACAATGCGCCTGTTGTTGTTGCTTTTGTTTTTAGCGTAATTAGCAGCCGGCAGCGCGGCCAACAACAACAAAGGTCTGCTCTTCATTTTGTACCACGTCACGTATGCGTAATATTTCAGTATTGTTTTGCTTGCCGTGTGTGTGTGTATCGTATCTGTGTGTACGTGTATCTGTATGTGTGTGTGTGTATCTGTATCTGTATCTGGTGTTCTGTGTATCTGTGTGTCTGTATCTGTATCTGTATCTGTATCTGTATCTGTATCTGTATCTGTATGTATCTGTATCTGTATCTGTATCTGTATCTGTATCTGTATCTGTATCTGTATCTGTATCTGTATCTGTATCTGTATCTGTATCTGTATCTGTATCTGTATCTGTATCTGTATCTGTATCTGTATCTGTATCTGTATCTGTATCTCTGTATCTGTATCTGTATCTGTATCTGTATCTGTATCTGTATCTGTATCTGTATCTGTATCTGTATCTGTATCTGTATCTGTATCTGGTATCTGTATCTGTATCTGTATCTGTATCTGTATCTGTATCTGTATCTGTATCTGTATCTGTATCTGTATCTGTATCTGTATCTGTATCTGTATCTGTATCTGTATCTGTATCTGTATCTGTATCTGTATCTGTATCTGTATCTGTATCTGTATCTGTATCTGTATCTGTATCTGTATCTGTATCTGTATCTGTATCTGTATCTGTATCTGTATCTGTATCTGTATCTGTATCTGTATCTGTATCTGTATCTGTATCTGTATCTGTATCTGTATCTGTATCTGTATCTGTATCTGTATCTGTATCTGTATCTGTATCTGTATCTGTATCTGTATCTGTATCTGTATCTGTATCTGTATCTGTATCTGTATCTGTATCTGTATCTGTATCTGTATCTGTATCTGTATCTGTATCTGTATCTGTATCTGTATCTGTATCTGTATCTGTATCTGTATCTGTATCTGTATCTGTATCTGTATCTGTATCTGTATCTGTATCTGTATCTGTATCTGTATCTGTATCTGTATCTGTATCTGTATCTGTATCTGTATCTGTATCTGTATCTGTATCTGTATCTGTATCTGTATCTGTATCTGTATCTGTATCTGTATCTGTATCTGTATCTGTATCTGTATCTGTATCTGTATCTGTATCTGTATCTGTATCTGTATCTGTATCTGTATCTGTATCTGTATCTGTATCTGTATCTGTATCTGTATCTGTATCTGTATCTGTATCTGTATCTGTATCTGTATCTGTATCTGTATCTGTATCTGTATCTGTATCTGTATCTGTATCTGTATCTGTATCTGTATCTGTATCTGTATCTGTATCTGTATCTGTATCTGTATCTGTATCTGTATCTGTATCTGTATCTGTATCTGTATCTGTATCTGTATCTGTATCTGTATCTGTATCTGTATCTGTATCTGTATCTGTATCTGTATCTGTATCTGTATCTGTATCTGTATCTGTATCTGTATCTGTATCTGTATCTGTATCTGTATCTGTATCTGTATCTGTATCTGTATCTGTATCTGTATCTGTATCTGTATCTGTATCTGTATCTGTATCTGTATCTGTATCTGTATCTGTATCTGTATCTGTATCTGTATCTGTATCTGTATCTGTATCTGTATCTGTATCTGTATCTGTATCTGTATCTGTATCTGTATCTGTATCTGTATCTGTATCTGTATCTGTATCTGTATCTGTATCTGTATCTGTATCTGTATCTGTATCTGTATCTGTATCTGTATCTGTATCTGTATCTGTATCTGTATCTGTATCTGTATCTGTATCTGTATCTGTATCTGTATCTGTATCTGTATCTGTATCTGTATCTGTATCTGTATCTGTATCTGTATCTGTATCTGTATCTGTATCTGTATCTGTATCTGTATCTGTATCTGTATCTGTATCTGTATCTGTATCTGTATCTGTATCTGTATCTGTATCTGTATCTGTATCTGTATCTGTATCTGTATCTGTATCTGTATCTGTATCTGTATCTGTATCTGTATCTGTATCTGTATCTGTATCTGTATCTGTATCTGTATCTGTATCTGTATCTGTATCTGTATCTGTATCTGTATCTGTATCTGTATCTGTATCTGTATCTGTATCTGTATCTGTATCTGTATCTGTATCTGTATCTGTATCTGTATCTGTATCTGTATCTGTATCTGTATCTGTATCTGTATCTGTATCTGTATCTGTATCTGTATCTGTATCTGTATCTGTATCTGTATCTGTATCTGTATCTGTATCTGTATCTGTATCTGTATCTGTATCTGTATCTGTATCTGTATCTGTATCTGTATCTGTATCTGTATCTGTATCTGTATCTGTATCTGTATCTGTATCTGTATCTGTATCTGTATCTGTATCTGTATCTGTATCTGTATCTGTATCTGTATCTGTATCTGTATCTGTATCTGTATCTGTATCTGTATCTGTATCTGTATCTGTATCTGTATCTGTATCTGTATCTGTATCTGTATCTGTATCTGTATCTGTATCTGTATCTGTATCTGTATCTGTATCTGTATCTGTATCTGTATCTGTATCTGTATCTGTATCTGTATCTGTATCTGTATCTGTATCTGTATCTGTATCTGTATCTGTATCTGTATCTGTATCTGTATCTGTATCTGTATCTGTATCTGTATCTGTATCTGTATCTGTATCTGTATCTGTATCTGTATCTGTATCTGTATCTGTATCTGTATCTGTATCTGTATCTGTATCTGTATCTGTATCTGTATCTGTATCTGTATCTGTATCTGTATCTGTATCTGTATCTGTATCTGTATCTGTATCTGTATCTGTATCTGTATCTGTATCTGTATCTGTATCTGTATCTGTATCTGTATCTGTATCTGTATCTGTATCTGTATCTGTATCTGTATCTGTATCTGTATCTGTATCTGTATCTGTATCTGTATCTGTATCTGTATCTGTATCTGTATCTGTATCTGTATCTGTATCTGTATCTGTATCTGTATCTGTATCTGTATCTGTATCTGTATCTGTATCTGTATCTGTATCTGTATCTGTATCTGTATCTGTATCTGTATCTGTATCTGTATCTGTATCTGTATCTGTATCTGTATCTGTATCTGTATCTGTATCTGTATCTGTATCTGTATCTGTATCTGTATCTGTATCTGTATCTGTATCTGTATCTGTATCTGTATCTGTATCTGTATCTGTATCTGTATCTGTATCTGTATCTGTATCTGTATCTGTATCTGTATCTGTATCTGTATCTGTATCTGTATCTGTATCTGTATCTGTATCTGTATCTGTATCTGTATCTGTATCTGTATCTGTATCTGTATCTGTATCTGTATCTGTATCTGTATCTGTATCTGTATCTGTATCTGTATCTGTATCTGTATCTGTATCTGTATCTGTATCTGTATCTGTATCTGTATCTGTATCTGTATCTGTATCTGTATCTGTATCTGTATCTGTATCTGTATCTGTATCTGTATCTGTATCTGTATCTGTATCTGTATCTGTATCTGTATCTGTATCTGTATCTGTATCTGTATCTGTATCTGTATCTGTATCTGTATCTGTATCTGTATCTGTATCTGTATCTGTATCTGTATCTGTATCTGTATCTGTATCTGTATCTGTATCTGTATCTGTATCTGTATCTGTATCTGTATCTGTATCTGTATCTGTATCTGTATCTGTATCTGTATCTGTATCTGTATCTGTATCTGTATCTGTATCTGTATCTGTATCTGTATCTGTATCTGTATCTGTATCTGTATCTGTATCTGTATCTGTATCTGTATCTGTATCTGTATCTGTATCTGTATCTGTATCTGTATCTGTATCTGTATCTGTATCTGTATCTGTATCTGTATCTGTATCTGTATCTGTATCTGTATCTGTATCTGTATCTGTATCTGTATCTGTATCTGTATCTGTATCTGTATCTGTATCTGTATCTGTATCTGTATCTGTATCTGTATCTGTATCTGTATCTGTATCTGTATCTGTATCTGTATCTGTATCTGTATCTGTATCTGTATCTGTATCTGTATCTGTATCTGTATCTGTATCTGTATCTGTATCTGTATCTGTATCTGTATCTGTATCTGTATCTGTATCTGTATCTGTATCTGTATCTGTATCTGTATCTGTATCTGTATCTGTATCTGTATCTGTATCTGTATCTGTATCTGTATCTGTATCTGTATCTGTATCTGTATCTGTATCTGTATCTGTATCTGTATCTGTATCTGTATCTGTATCTGTATCTGTATCTGTATCTGTATCTGTATCTGTATCTGTATCTGTATCTGTATCTGTATCTGTATCTGTATCTGTATCTGTATCTGTATCTGTATCTGTATCTGTATCTGTATCTGTATCTGTATCTGTATCTGTATCTGTATCTGTATCTGTATCTGTATCTGTATCTGTATCTGTATCTGTATCTGTATCTGTATCTGTATCTGTATCTGTATCTGTATCTGTATCTGTATCTGTATCTGTATCTGTATCTGTATCTGTATCTGTATCTGTATCTGTATCTGTATCTGTATCTGTATCTGTATCTGTATCTGTATCTGTATCTGTATCTGTATCTGTATCTGTATCTGTATCTGTATCTGTATCTGTATCTGTATCTGTATCTGTATCTGTATCTGTATCTGTATCTGTATCTGTATCTGTATCTGTATCTGTATCTGTATCTGTATCTGTATCTGTATCTGTATCTGTATCTGTATCTGTATCTGTATCTGTATCTGTATCTGTATCTGTATCTGTATCTGTATCTGTATCTGTATCTGTATCTGTATCTGTATCTGTATCTGTATCTGTATCTGTATCTGTATCTGTATCTGTATCTGTATCTGTATCTGTATCTGTATCTGTATCTGTATCTGTATCTGTATCTGTATCTGTATCTGTATCTGTATCTGTATCTGTATCTGTATCTGTATCTGTATCTGTATCTGTATCTGTATCTGTATCTGTATCTGTATCTGTATCTGTATCTGTATCTGTATCTGTATCTGTATCTGTATCTGTATCTGTATCTGTATCTGTATCTGTATCTGTATCTGTATCTGTATCTGTATCTGTATCTGTATCTGTATCTGTATCTGTATCTGTATCTGTATCTGTATCTGTATCTGTATCTGTATCTGTATCTGTATCTGTATCTGTATCTGTATCTGTATCTGTATCTGTATCTGTATCTGTATCTGTATCTGTATCTGTATCTGTATCTGTATCTGTATCTGTATCTGTATCTGTATCTGTATCTGTATCTGTATCTGTATCTGTATCTGTATCTGTATCTGTATCTGTATCTGTATCTGTATCTGTATCTGTATCTGTATCTGTATCTGTATCTGTATCTGTATCTGTATCTGTATCTGTATCTGTATCTGTATCTGTATCTGTATCTGTATCTGTATCTGTATCTGTATCTGTATCTGTATCTGTATCTGTATCTGTATCTGTATCTGTATCTGTATCTGTATCTGTATCTGTATCTGTATCTGTATCTGTATCTGTATCTGTATCTGTATCTGTATCTGTATCTGTATCTGTATCTGTATCTGTATCTGTATCTGTATCTGTATCTGTATCTGTATCTGTATCTGTATCTGTATCTGTATCTGTATCTGTATCTGTATCTGTATCTGTATCTGTATCTGTATCTGTATCTGTATCTGTATCTGTATCTGTATCTGTATCTGTATCTGTATCTGTATCTGTATCTGTATCTGTATCTGTATCTGTATCTGTATCTGTATCTGTATCTGTATCTGTATCTGTATCTGTATCTGTATCTGTATCTGTATCTGTATCTGTATCTGTATCTGTATCTGTATCTGTATCTGTATCTCTTACCCCAGCCCTAATTGTATCTTCGTCTATTCATTCTTTTGTTTACTTTGGCTTTTGTATTCAATTTGGTTTCTAATTTCAATTAGGTGTCGAGCTGAGGCGTGCAATGCGGACTGCCAATTTGTGTTGCAAATCTGTGATTCTATAAGCTGCTAACTTCCGAAAATGATTCAATCTGCAATGACACTTGCAGCCAGTTGCGAATTTGTTGCTGTTGCTGCTGCTGTTTTTGCTGCTGTCGTGTTGTCGTGGCAACGTGGCGCTGTCTATTGACACATTGCGCTTGGGGCACGCTGTGCCGCGGGGCGAATCGTCGTGACCCGCTTAGCTGGCAGCAGCAGCAGCAGCAGCAGCAGCTAGCGCCCTATGCAAATTCGACAGCTGCTGTTGCTGTTGCTGCTGCCGTGTTTGTTGTTGTTGTTGCTTTAATTGAAAGCGATGCCAAAAGTGGCAACTTGCACCGCAGTTGAGCAGCGGAATTAACATGCAACAAACACTCGACTCGCTGACTCGCTCGTTGCCTGGCTGCCTGGCTGCGTGTCCTGTGTCAATGTTGGGTCATTGTTATTTGTTTAAGCAAAAAGTTTTGATGCGCTAATTGGCAAAAAGTCTGCGGCTGTCGGCTGTCAACTTACCAGAAATATGGCCACCCAGGCCATGCCGATGTTGTCGAAGGATATGGTGCCCTGAAAGGGGTTCTCGCCGCTCTGCTTGCAGGTCGTATAATACTGATTCCAATTCACGCACGACGTATTCGTTGGCTCATTCAGGTCCAGTAGCTTGGCCTCCTCTGCGAAAAGTTTACAATTAGTTTCAGTGAGCGAGATGGCCTGATGGCGTGAGAGGTAGACGGGTAGAGGGGGAGGGCAGCGGATGGGGGGGCTGCCAGAAAGTTGAGCAGCACGAAAGCAATTAAAAAGTGCCATCAAAATTTGATTAACACGCACAGTTTGCACCTCATTAAGATGAAAGTTTTGCCCGCTCGATGGCAGGGGGAGGGTGCGTGTGGGCAGGGAATGGATTAGCTGGAAGTACTTACCAGTGCAGACCAATGATCCGATGCGATACGGCGGAAAGTTGCCGCACAGATGCATGCCCGAATCCTCGGGCGTGGAGCAAATATAGTCCTGATCCTTGGAGAACTCGTAATATTGCGAGAGGCTGCGACAGTTGGAGGAGGGGTAAAGAGAATGTCGCGTGTTGCGTTCGGTTAGATAAACAAACAATTTGCGATTATCCAGGCAGACAGAAGAGATAAACACATTATGTACCATATCAATAAATAGAGAAAGAAACACACAGAGAAAGAGAGAAGAGAAAGAGAGAGAAAAAGTAGAAAGAGAGAGAGAGAGCACAAAAGAAAGTCGTTTTTTAACAATCATAATTCACATCATTTAATTGATACGTAGAGTAAATGTCAATATGCGTTACGTTATTTTTATTGTTTTCTGATAACATTTACACATACATCGACAATTTGAGAGAATACGTTGAAAAGTTCTATGAGAGAGAGAGAGAGAGAGAGATAGATACAGACATATATTTTTTTTCTTTTTGCTTTTGAGTTTCTTTGAATCGATTTTGTTTCGCATGATCAGTTAGGTGCGTGAAAATTTGGTAGAGCTTTTTGTCAGCTTGCGACTGCGACCGAGTCGGTCGTCCAGTCAGCACATACCACTAATTAGAGTGAGACAGAGAATGAGTGTGAGATAGCGCGAGCAGAGCCAATCGATAACAAGCTAAGGTGACAGAGTGAGATTCACGTTGATCCAATGTAAAGTCCAATACAGCAGTGAGAGTGAGACAATGAGCGAAAGAGTGTGAGTTAAAGCGAGATAGATAGAGTGAGCGAGTTGGTGAAGAGCGAGTGAGCGAAGCTCTAAGCGTGACAAGCTTTGCTTCGTGAAAGCTTTTGAGCGAGAGAGAGTGAGCTTGAGTAGAGGGCAAGCCAGCCAAGCTAAGAACTTGGGAGCGCTAAAGCTTTAAGCTCTAAGAAAGAGGAAGAGAAATAGTGATAGTGGCAAATGCTCAGAGCTGTTAAGCTTAAGAGCGTGAGTTTAATAAGGGGCGAAGCTTTAGGCTCGCAGTATATAAATAAAAAAGCTTTGAGACGTTCAGCTTGCATGTGTGTGTGAGAGAGAGAGAGAGAGAGAGAGTGAAAGAAGAGCAGTTAAAGTTGTAAGCTTTGGCAAGATCAAAGCACGCACAATGTAAATACAGCTCAAGCACATCAGGCTACAAGCACAAGTAGAGTGAAAGAGAGAGAGAGAGAGAGAGAGAGAGAGAGTAGGCAGTAGAGAACGTGTCTGAGAGACCATAAAATTGCGACTAAGCCGCAGACCACAAAAAGTGCGCACTCAAAAGAAGCAGCCACAAAATTAAAACGTAAAGCTGAACAAAAATTAAAGAAAAATAAAAGAAAAGCGAACGACTGCAAAGAAGATAAAAACAAAGGAAGCAACAGCGAAAGTAAAGGCAAAGCAATTTAAATTAAACGCACCGCCGGCTGCTGGGGCAAGAGAGGGGGCAGGGCGCAGAGACTGCACCACCGCAGAGGTGGGCGTGACGCGGCACACACACAAAAATGTCAACGTAATTGTACATGTGTGTGCGTGTGTGTGTGTGCCTGTGTATGTATGCATGTGTGTGTGTGAAAATGTGTGAAACAACGCGAAAAAAAAATGAAAATAAAAATGTGAAAATTCTCGCGCGCAAAAGTATGCTAAACTTTTTTGATAGAGCGAGAGAGTGAGACAGGTGTGTGTGTGTGTGTGTGTGTGTGTGTATAGCTTGTAATGCGACTTTAATTTTGATTATTGTTGTAGCTGCCATTTGCGGCAAGCTGTGTGAGTGTTTGAGCTCTGTTGGGGAAGGTGGGGGGCGGCGGCGGTGAGGTGGCGAGCGGAGTCACCACAATGCTCAATGTGGGTTTGTTATGGTTAAGCTAGTGTTTGGGGCCGGGCAGCTTTAAATACCTTTGCAATAGAAACTGATGGTTTTTCCTGTAAAAAGAGTTGAGCTTACAAAACATAGATAGATAGCATCAGTTTTAGGGTGCAGCTGTGTGTGTATCTGTGTGTGTGTTTGAGTGAAAATAATTGCATATGGCTAAAATGTAACGAAAATTGAACGAAAATTTTGCAGCTGTAATCGCAACAGAAACAGAAACAGAAATAGAATCAGAAACTATCGCAAAGACTACGCTCTAAAGCAGACTAACTAACTAAACTGTGTGTCGCTGTGTATGTGCGTGTGTGTGTGTGTGCGTGTGGAGTCTCAAATTGTTACCCACTTTTCGTAGTCGAGGGAAATCACTTTTCATATTCGGATTCGGTTTCAAAGGCAATTCGAAACGCAAAACATAACTGAAAACTCAACATAAATCATAGAGTAATAGACAAAAGAAATACACTTGCACACACACACACACACACACACTGATACTCCCATACACACGCACACACTGTTAACATCAAGTCTAGCAACACAAAGAAACGAAATAAAACAGTTTTGCTTAAGTTCGAATGAGAAACTGTTGCTAAAACATTAACAAGTACGAGTACGAATACGAATACAACGAATACAAGGACATGAATACATATACACACTCACATATACAACAAAATAAAGGTGGGAACACACACAGGGAGAGAGAGAGTTATATTCACTACGACATTGATACAGAGTTCACACACGTAGAGTTGGCTACAAAAACACATTACGAGTGACTAAAGTGGTATCTGCTGCAAGGTGTGCATGTGTGTGCGTGTGTGTGTGTGTGTGTGTGTAGGTGTGTGTCTGTGTGTGTCAGTGCGACAGTGTGAGTGTGCATACTTTCAGTAGGGACTGTTGACCGATGACCGCAAGAAGCTTCTTGGCCGGTTTAAGCTTACGAATTCTTTCTCAGAGAGCAGCAAAAGCGTTTACAGAATAGATAAGTTTACAGAGAAGCTGAGAGCAGTGAACAGTGCCCAGCTCGAAAGTAAAAAATCAGCTTGAGGCGAAGAGAAAAGCTCAGTGAAAAGCTTGACCGAAATAGGCGATCAACGCAAAGACAAGCGAGAAGCCTACACAGAATAGATAAGCTTGCAGAATGGCTTAAAGAGCAGTGTGAAGCATCAAGAGAAGCAGCGAAAAGCTTCGATAAGTGATAAGTTTATAGTTAAGTTAAGTTAAGCTTAAGCTTGATTGACAAAGGGAGAAGCTTTAAGCATATAATATCATCTTTCTTAGCTTGCATTACAAGCTTCGTCGTTTTTTGCTAAGCTTATCTAATCACAGTGTTTCGAGTGTTTTTAGCTGATGTTATCGCTTCCCGGCTTTCAAAGTATCTTGCGGACACACAGCTTCGGTACAGTGTTGCATAACGTGTGCAGCCAATAGTTGAGTAGTGTTGTGTTTGACAATTGGTTAATTGAGCAGATGTTTTCGTTAAGTTCTAGTTTATATAGTCTATATATGGTTGAAGTATTATAAGTTTAAAAGTATTTAAGTAAGTATTTTAGTATGTATATATCGGCAAATATTACTAAGAAAGTGTACGACAGAGACAGACAGAGAGAGAGAGAGAGAGAGAGAGAGATAGAGATTGAGTAGCAGAGCGTATATAAAACATATATATTGAATCTAGCATTTGAGGGGGTAAAACTAAAGGAAAGACTAATAAAGATAGAGAGTGACAGAGAGAGAGAGAGAGAGAGAGAGAGAGAGAGGGAGTGTTAGCTGTAGAGCGTGTAACACGAATAAGGATTAGTGCTTGCGATATATGAACTATCGCTGGGGGAGATCAGGCAGCGCGCGAGCGCTAGCTAGCTTCAGGTTAAGTATAGAGAGAAAGAGAGAGAGAGAGTATATATTGCTGGTTAAGGAAAGAGAGAGAGTACACTAGAGAAACACAGAGCGAGAGCTATATTAGACGACTAGGGTACTTATATACTGTGTGTGTGTGTGTGTGTTTATGTAAGTGTGTGTGTGTTGTTAATCAAATTTACTCTGTTAGTATTTGTGTGGTATATATTTGGTAATTAATTGTTTAGAATTTGGTATTTTATTGTAGTTTTCTTGGTGTTATTTAATCTGTGTTGTTTTTGTTGCTGTTGTTGTTGTTGCTGTTGTTGTGTATTACGGGCATTTTAAGAAAGGGGGGAAAATAAATCATTTTATCTTACGAGTTAACACGGACTCGAACTCTGTACACTTCAGGTAGTCCCCTGTAAACAAAAAGTTTGTTCCCGGTATGATTTTTGTTTTAGTATCTTTTTTTGGTATTAATAATGATTTTTTTTTTTTTTTTTTGTTATTTTTATTTGATTGACTAATTGAAGAAGAAGAAAAACTTATTTGAAACTAAATGCGATAAACAATAATTGAGAAGAATTGGAAAAAGGTTTTGAAACCAAATTTGGATTTGAAAAAAAGAAGTTTTTTGGTATTTATTTTTTGAAAATATATTTCCAGTTACTCAGTGCCAATTAAATTAATTTGTTTTTATCGTTTTTCGACTTGTTTCAAATAAAATAGGAAAATAAAATATAATGAAAAATACGAAAAGAAAAGAAATGAAAAGAAAGAAAGTCAAGAAAAGAAAAGATTTGAAAAGAATTTTGAAATATACTTATATATAGATATACATATGTCAGTGTACATGTGGTATTTTTGTTGGTATATTTCTGATGTTTGTTGTTGTTGTTGTTGTTGTTGTAGTTGTTGTTGCTGTTGTTATTTGGTCTGTTGTCTGCTCATCATCAAAAAATGTAGAATAAGAAGAAGAGATGTGTGAATGCAGCAAACGCGCCTGCCCATTGTGAATGGCTTTTGTAGTAGTAGCTTTTGCACGTGACTGTACACATGTGTGTGCGTGTGTGTGTGTGTACGTGTGTGTGTGTGAGTAGAATGTATAATACAAGTGGTGTGTGTAAATCAAATCAAACATATCTCAAGAACAGCGATACCCAACCTAAACTCTCAAAATACTTTTTGGTATTAATCTGAACTGCAACTGGGAGAAGTTTCTCACATATATTTATACAACTAGTCGTACTACCTATATTACAAGTAAGGCTTGACCAAAATTACGAACAAAAATACTCTAAATATAACAAAACTTATATAGATATGTATATACACAAATCAAGAGGGAAAAGCTCAACATTTTAATAAGCAGAACTGAAAACGATTCAATTTGCAACAAATTTGTATAAAAAAACTACCTAGCTCTGGGGTTTATAGAGCGCAGCAGCTTGTTGTCTTGGACAATAGAGTCTGAAATAGTTCTGCACTCTGTGTTATGTCAGATGTATATACTATAAGCGGATTCTTTGACTCAATTTAAGGGAAAGTTTAAAGGAAAAAAAAAATCGGTCCAAATACAACTTGAGTGCTATCAAAAATCAACAAAAACATTTTAAGCTCTTCAGTCGGGCATAACCGACCTCTGAATACTCGCTCATGCTGCTCAGCATAGCTGCATATATATCAGCAATTGCTTAAGAGTCAACTTTAATTTGAATTGCGAGTCAATTAAAAATGATCCAACACTTGCCAAAGAACTCAAAGTACTTGCAAAATTGAACGAAACTCCAGCTTAATTATTAATGAGGAATGTGAAAGTCCATTGTCATGGCCTCGATGCGCTGACATTTCGTCGCTTAGCTGTTAGCTTTCAGCATGATTAGACACTTTTGGGTACTCAGTGAGCAGGCTGAAGGAATTGGAGGAAGATACTGAAGAACATTGACTCAAAGGCCAAATGGAGTAGTCTAACTCATTTAGACTTGAATGTCAACTATTCTCTATAGATAATGTTGTAGATGAGACTAAACACTATAAATAATATTTGTTCATCCTCTTCCTCTGCGATAATTGCAAGTTTCATTACAAATAGACCCTATATACTTCCTTTGGCTGTGCTGAACGAGCATAAAAAGCATAAATGGAGCATATATCAATTCGACAAGCCACGGCGAGTGCTGTCCATTTAAATAAATACGAGGGGGGCAAAAAAAGAATGGACCAAATTTGCATGTGAACACAAAAAATATATAAAATATATGCAAAATTATGATGGAAATGCAAACGAGGATTTATATAGATGTATATATGGCCATATATCTGCATATACTATATGGGTGTACATATGGTATGGTATACATATATGTATGCATGGCCATGGGCAATTTGCATTTACAGTAATTATGCGAGGCAGCGAAAAATGGCGTCAAATTAACACCAGCAAGTGTGGCCTATTTTCCGGCCACGCAGGTACAGTCTGTTGCCGCATGCAAAAACAATCGATTAACGATAACAAAAGCAAGAACGGCAAACGAAAGCAAAGAAGTAAAGCAAACGATTCTTTATGCTGCCTACATTTTGGGTGTTCAGCTGCGAGTGTGTGTGTGTGTGTGTGTGCTGACGTCAGTGCACGGAGAAAGAGAGAGAGTGAGTATGTGTGTGTGTGTGTGTGTGAGAGAGGGACAACCATAGACGGAGCATGACCAGTGATAAATGATTGTTTGCCAAGTTTGAAATCTTTGCCAGCTGTCAGAGCCAAGGGGCGCCTGCTAAAGACAGCCCCGCCCCCATTTGTATGCTTGGGCCTAGCCAAAGTGACCATGGAGTTGACATATGCCTGTGGGCAGCTACTCAGGCATTATCATATCAAGGTGACCACAAAAAATGCCAAATGACAATCGACATACTCCATTATCTGAGCTGCTGCTCTAAAGACGACTGAGGGGGAAAAAGGTAGCTTCGGCAATGGATATTATTTGTTCCTCATTGTTACTTTAGTATATACTAGATCCAGAATCCTTGTCATATTGATCTTCCTTCATAGTCAGCTTTTTGTGTTCTCTGAGTAAGATATATCATATTGAAGGTTCCTTTCAAGGGGATAGAATTTTTTTTTCGCTTTATCGATATTTTCGATTTAGCAGGGTACGAATTATCGCCACCCGACGGCATATACATATTTGTATACATATATTCTATGGGGCTTATCTTCAGTTTGTGCCTGAACTTTCACCCTAGTAAAGCGATATTGTCAAAGGCCTATCATAGCGACTGTCCCTCATCTGCACTATTCTAAATTTAGATAAGCTTCATATTCAGCTTTACCATAAACAAATTAATCAGAGTTCTACAAATAGGCGTGGCTATATGACAAACAACTTCCTCCATGATCACTTTTTGAGGACTCAAGATGGATTAGCTTGACCTTTTGGCCCCTTTCAGGCAGACTGAACTGGACGGAGTTTACTCCACCACCTGCCCCACATGATCACTTGATTAGGGTTGGGGCTGACCATCCCGCCACATTTTGCTCTACCCTAATTGAATTCGAGCTCCAAACATAGGTTTAGCACAAAGCACAGCAAGGGGCATAACAGGGGGGGTTGGGTTGACTAGGAGTGGCTGAGCACTCTCCATGTTCGCTGGGAGACATTATGTTTGTCATTTGGCATTTTTCATATTCAGTTATTGGTCTTTAAGGCAAACTATGTTGCCATCCACGCCTCCATTCCCCGTCCTCCACCCTCCATGGTCATCTACTGCCGTTGCAAGTCATTTACAAGCACTCGGGGCCCACTTAAGCTGAGAATAGACTAAAATTTGGCATGCTTATGTCGATGGCTCCAGTTGAAGTGGCTGTGTGCGTGTGAGTGTGTGTGCGTGTGCGTGCGTGTTGAACACTTTTGCTCGTGCGTTTTACAACACTGCTTCAAATGAGCAGCGCTGCCAGACGTCAAATTTGACGAACGCTCTGAGCATTTTGTATGCAAATGGACAATTTACAGCAGGAATCGCTGTGCGTGTGTGTGTGAGTGTTTGTGTGTGTGTGGGCGGGTGTGGGTGTGGCTGTGGCTGTGTGGCTGTAAGCTGTCAGTGGCATTTACCAAAAATCAAAAAAGCAAAAGCCAAAGAAACAAAAAAGTAAAAAAAAAAAACATGAATTAACAGCCAGGCAGCCCAGAAAAAGCGAGAGAGAAAGCAAAATAGAGTCAGCGAGAGAGAGCGAGAGAGAGAGAGGGGAAGAGTGAGTTGGTAAATGAGTGAGAGAGCGATGTTGAGTTAGAAAGAGAGCGAGAGGGAGAGAGAGAGCCTGAAATGAGCTAAGCGGTTATCAAAAATCAAAACCAAAAATGATATCAAAAAGATATATGTATATATAAGATCTATATATATACACAGAATCAAAACAAACTGAAAATGATATATCAAAGCGATATTCGATATATATATATATATATATATATATATATATATATATATATATATATATATATATATATATATATATATATATATATATATATATATATATATGCATTTAAGGCGCCTGCAGAGAGACAGAGACAGACATATGTGACCCAAACGCGTCGTCAGCTCAGTTGAGCTCAGTCCGTGAAATCGAATCGAATCGAGTCGAATCGAGTCGAATCGAATGTTCCCCACCCCACACAAAAGGAAACCAAAAGTGAAATCAAAAGGAGCAAATAAACCCCAGTGGGAGGGGTCATTGGGGATTTCAGTTAAACTCGCTTACGTTATGGGATAGATCATGCCCTCGGGTCGCTCCAGAGTGCAGCGCTGCCGCAGGATGCCCTCCCAGAGCTGCACGCCGATAATGCCAAAGATGAAGAACACGAAGAAGCAGAGGAGCAGCACATTGCCCAGCATGGGCAGCGTGTCCAGCAGCAGCATCACCAGGATTCGCATGCCTGCAGCGAGAGTGCAACGAGAGTGCAGTGAGTGAAGGGTGACTAACCGACGGTAGTGCGCACTTACTGGGTATGCGATTGATGGCGCGCAGCGGCCGCAGCACTCGGATCGTGCGTATCGCAGTCAGGTTCAGGTTCTCCACATGCATCACGTACTCCAGCAGCCCGGCCAGCACTATGAAGAAGTCCAGTCGATTCCACGAGTCAGCCAAATAGGTGTTCTTGCCGCACATGCCCATGGCCACCATTTTGATGGTCATCTCCAGGGCGAAGAAGGCAAAGATGATGTCATCGAAGATCTGTGTGAGTGATATGTGAAGGAATGCAATTAGATCGTTAAGACTATCGACAATCTAAGGAGGCTGGAGAGTTCAGTCCAGGCCAGACATTCAAGGGGAGAACCCAACCAGTAGAACTTCTATGGCTCAGTTTATATTCACTTTCTTTCTCTTCTGCCAATGACACTCTAGTCGAGTATCGATAGCACTATAGCTAACTATCGATAGTCATATAGTTGTGTGTCGATAGCTAACTCTAGTGCCATCCTCTCTAGTTGCGATTACTATAATATTGATATTTGTGTAACTCTCTGTCTATCTGTATATTGAGGACCTAATAAGAGCTGAGCCTAACATCATTTTCTTCAGAGTCCTATGGCAGATCTATTGGATTCTATAGGATTCCTCAATTGGCACGGGATCTATTGATTCTAAAAGCCAACACCTTGCTTCGGCTCATAGCTGACATGATTATTATACAACTCAAATATATCATTTTCCATAAACTGCGCCTCTACTGCAGCTATACACCTACTCCAATTGCTCTCAACACCCGAATCTTTTTCCGAGTTAACTTCAGCTTGATTCAGCTTAGCCGCAAAGTTGATTTTGCCAGGAATCTGAACTAACTGAGATAATGAACTGTGACAAGCAGAGGCATTTAGAGAATGACACAGAGATAGAGAGAGAGAGAGAGAGGGAGGGAGGAGAGGGGGAGCTAGATAGGTGGAGTGAGCGTGTGGCTCATTTAGTGCCTAAAGCGTAATGTGGTTGACACTTGTCAAAATGAGCTGTTGTCCACTTTGGCTGGCACTACGTGTTGCTGCGCCATGCATGAAGTGCCACGCCCACCCCAGACCAGCATAATAACATTTTGAGCAAACAGAGAAAACTACCAAGGAACCGACGCAGCTCAGCAGGACCTGTTCCAGTTTCACTTTCTGTTTCTGTTTCGGTTTCAACTTTAGTTTCAATTCCATTTGTGCTTCTAGTCGCATTGCGCTGTCTCTTTCGCACACTGTGTCTTCTCTTGCCGTCCTTGTCTTTTTGGCACTGCTCAAACAATTCTCAGCAATTTGGGCGCCACTTATGTCCTGGCTCGCTCTCCATCTCGGTCGCACTTTGGGGCTAGCCTCGTTGCCCCCTCCCCCCTGCCCGCTTTGCCAATTTGTCGCCCTTCGCACGCTTTACACTTGGCTGCGGCCGAAAATGTCTGCCTTCCATATCATTTACAAACATTTTCGCACGTTGGCGACGCTCCACCCCCCTCCACCCTCCCCCCTCCCGCCTGCCGCCCCCGCCCATCCTCTGCCAGGGAAACATTTTCTATGCCAGAGCCGTGGCTCTGTAATTGCCCTAAAAAAAAAAGAAAAGAAAAACCCCAGGAACCAGCTCGCATTTGCCCGCATCTGCCCCGCCCCCTCTAGCCCCACGGTGTGTGCGTTGGCTGCCTAATGAGCCGAAGTGCCTGTTTGATGTCATCAGCAAGCCAGACAGGAAGTGAGCCAAAAAATTGCTTAAATAAATGACAGTTAATGTGACGCCAGCGTCGGCAGCTCAAGGATTCCACTCTCTCCCAGCTCCCCACCCATATATATATGTATGTATTTAAGTTTTTACTCACCTGCAATATTTTGCAGCGCGGCTTCAAGCAGGTATCGTCCACACAGGGCTGGTACATGCCCAGGGTGATGCAGTTCAACAGGATAACCAGAATCGAGATGCGCTCGAACCACGTGCATGTCACACAGATCGTCAGCTATAGTTAAGGAAACCAAAACTCCAGAGGAAAAGCGCAAGATGAAGACAAAGCATGCATAAACATGCTGTAAATAAAAGCACGAACAAATCCGACTAGCAGATGCCCTCTTCTAAGTGAGCGAAACGGGAAACTGAGAGAGTATTGGAATAGGGGGAGGAAGAAACTAGATGAGAGATGTTGGGTGTGGGCAAAGGAAGTGGGAAGTAGAACGGGAAAATAGAAGAGAGTGAGAAAGAAGCGCAAAGAGAGATTGGTAGAGACCTTATCAAGAAACACCTACGAGAGAAACCATCAGAGAAATTGACAAACTGAAGTCAGGGAAAGAACTATGAGATAAGAGAGAGGCAAAGCGAAAACCAAAGTGTGAGGCAGACCTTGAGCAAAAGAAGTTAGATAAAGCAAAGAGAGACGTGTGAATAGAAAAGTAAGATATGGACTTTAGATTTAGATATCATAAAACGCATGTCATATGCATCGATACTGCATACCAGATGGGTATATCTGGAAAGCTAAGAGCTTCGATATCTCTAGTCGATAATAATCGATAGCGCTTAGTTATGCTTATGGCAGACTTGGTCTACGCAGCTTGGAGAAAGTTGACTTAGAGAAAGCTAATATTAACTAAAGTTAAACTAAGCGGAGAGTCGATATCTCTAGTCGATAATAATCGATAACGATCACTTATGCTTATGGCAGACTTGGTCTACGCAGCTTGGAGAAAGTTGACTGAGAGAAAGCTAATATTGACTAAAGTTAAACTAAGCGGACAGTCGATATCTCTAGTCGATAATCGACAACGATCAGTTATGTTATGGCAGACTTGGTCACAGCTTGGAGAAAGTTGAAAGAGAGGAAGCTAATATTAACAAAAGTTAAATTAATCGATAAGTATCGATTAGCTGGTAGTTTTGATAAGTACCACCTAGTCAAGGTGTGTAGCAGCCCCAAATAGAACCAGCTCGCTTAGAATCTACATATATCCTCGTGCTAGTCCAACTCTCTCTTGAGGAGCTCTTTAGTTAAAGACAGAGCATCGAGAGATTAGTTTGCATAGCGATTGCCTGCTATTGCCTGTTGACTGCTTTTGTGTGCTGATTTAAGCAAAACATGTCGAGCGCCCAATCGTGCACCCCCGCCGTCCACTCCACCCCTCTGTCCGCTGTCTAGGTTTTTATGGCATGCCACGCAAAGCCAGCAGCCACGAGGCACGCGGCATGAGGCATGCGGCACGAGGCACAAGGATGCCAGATAGCTGTTTACTATCGCCTCTAATGCGCACTCAAGTGCTTGTCAACTTGGCTGCATTTTGTGCTCGACGTGCTGCCATTGCTGCTTATTCTTGCAACAACTCCTGCTCCGCTCGCTCGCACTCTGTCGCCCCCTTTGTGTGTGTGTGTTTTGTGGCAGAAAGAAATGGCACAAATTGATGACAGTCACTCAGTCAGTCATTCATTCATCTCGGACAGCAGTCAGGCAGCCGCAGCCAGCCAGCGGCATTATAATGCAATGTTGCAACAACTTCAGTAAGCCTTTTAGCCAGCATATTAGCCAGAGCAGCGCCGAGTCCGGGCCAGTCTCGGCCCGATGTGAGCAGCTCACTGCATCAGTATCTGAAGTCTGCTTCAGAGCCAAATGGCTGTTAATATAACCAAGGCTTACGACCATGAAAACATTGGCATTAGCATCCATGGCCTGATGGATGGCTGCGGATGGTTTTGCGACTCAGCTGAGGCAAGAAGCAGAACAAGAAGCGCAGCTTGTTGCAGTTGCATTCGAGCTTAAGGAGAAGCGAAGCAGAAAGAGCACAAGAAATAGTTGGATTAGGGCAGCAATGCGACTGCCAGAGAGAAGCGTAATAAGTGAAGAAGTGCAAGAGAGGGAGGGCAAGAGAGAGAGAGAGAGAGAGAGTAGTAATGAAATGCAGAGCACAGACAGAGAGCGGCTTAAGAAGTGGAATAGAGGCGACATAGATGCGAAGTAATACTAAAATAATCTATCGACGGAAGCGAGAAGCGAGAAACTTGAATCGTGTACTTTTCATAAGAGTCGATACGATGAGTTAAGTTCGAAATTCTAGTCAGATTCACATGAACTATATAAGACAAAAGCTAGTGGAATGTGGTTCAAGTTGCTGAGCAAACGAAAGTGAGAAGCTCAAAGGCTTCTCTGATGTAGTTGAGTTGAGAGAAGAGAGAAAGATGGAAGAAGAAGAGAGTGTAAAACTAGAAAAGCAAATCTAGAGATAGCAATTGAAGCAAGAGATCCACATATACAGAGAATAGTATTGATGAAGCGAGAAGTGGGAAGCGAAATGAGAAGAAAGTAGAGGGAGAAAGGAAGAGTAAACAAGAGAGAGAAGTAGGAGTAAGAGAAGTACGAAGGGAAAGAGAGTGAGAGAGAGAGAGAGAGAAAAAGAGAGAGAGAAAGAGAGAGAGAGAAAGAGTGAAAAACTCTCCTTAATATGATGAAAGAAGCGAACAGAGAAGCACAATCAGAAGTTAAATTCCAAGCAACAAAAGCTAGACCCAAGTGAATCCTAGAAAAGCAAGTGGAACAGACGAACGGGAGTGCCAGAGGAGCAAAGTGATAAGTAAACATGTTAGCTCTGAGCAGCATATTGCAGTTGCTTCTCGCTGCACTGACGACGACAGCGAATAGCCCGCGGTCTGGCGAAACATGCGAAATCGGCTGCGTTTCGCGGCTTTTCAATACACAAAGCCAAGGACGACGATGAAAGGATTTCAATGGGGCGCTTAATGCATGCCAAATGCGCGCCAAGGACTCATTTCAGTGTCTCTCGCCCACAGCCTCCCCCCGCTGTCCCTCTGTCCCGCTGTCCCTCTCCTGCTCTACCATTTTTATTATGACCGCGCGCAATTACGAGCCAGCGAAATACAATGCACAAAATGTTTACGCTATTAACGCACAATTAAAGATAAAAACGGAACACAAAAGGAGCAATGGTGGCAACAACAATGTGCACATACATATAAACAAATAAAAGGACAATCGTTTTGGGGTCCTTGCAATTCATTAGGAGCGCTGCGAGCGGGCTAAATGGATGGCATATGCAGGTCAGGTCGAGCCACTGTCATAAAACCAATGTATAAAGCGCACACACACACACCGACAGAGAAAAGGTCAGCGTGTGTGTGTGTGTGAGTGAAAGTTTTGGGCGGAACGAGGCGTGTCAGTGGGCAAGCGAGAGGCTGGAACGTTGGATAAATATTGCAGCAGCGCAAATATGCGACACAGCGTAGCATCTCTCTCTCTCTCTCTCGCTTGCTATCTCTCTCCCTCTAGAGAGGAGGAGGGGCTGCATGTGCGAGTGGAGGCGGGGCGGGGTCCGTGAGCTGCCATTATTTTTGATTTGGCGCGCGCAGCGTCGACGTTGGCAAAGGCCACCAAACCAACAGTAAACAAATTAAGTCGAGCGTAAAGTGGGCCAACAAAAATGGCCCCAACAACAACCCCCAATCCCCCCCCCCCACACACTCACAACAGCCCCCTATGCTTGTGTGTGTGTGTGCATGCGAGCGTACAAAAATCGCAACAAATTAAAAGACGGCCAAACAAAAAAGTCGAACGTCGAGCCGCTGCAGTCGAGTGGACACGAATAATTTGTGAATACAGCGAGTGGAAGAAGAAGAAGAGGAAGAAGAAGCAGCAGCAGCGGCAGACAGAATACAAACAAATCAAATGAAAGGAGTCGAAAAGGTAAAGAATCAAAAGAGAATGTAAAGTCTGTAGTGTGGGCAGGTGGGCGTGGCCATTGAGCTGAACGTGTGGCTAAAGCGAAAGCAGCAATAATTGGCAACGCGGCACAGGCAGACCCCACCAGAATTTGCCAATTCTATTGAAATTTTGTTATACGAAAAGAGAGAGAGAGAGAGATTGAGAAAGAAAGAGAGAGAGAGAGAAAGAGAGAGAGGGAGGGAGAGAGTAAGAGAGTGAAAGTGCTCTCATTTGAATGCAAATGTGCTGGCAATTTGTGTGGCTTATTCGCAGGTGATAATTGGGCACAGGTGTAAAGCTTGCAATGGTTTGCTGCCAAGGTGATATCTATTGAGCAGGAGCTTAAGGCAGAATCTCTAATCTAGTGGGAACAAGGTTTCATAGAGCTCCAATAAGGAATGTATTAAATTTTCACTTTACTCCGTCTCAGTCTCAGTCTCAGTCTCAGTCTCAGTCTCAGTCTCAGTCTCAGTCTCAGTCTCAGTCTCAGTCTCAGTCTCAGTCTCAGTCTCAGTCTCAGTCTCAGTCTCAGTCTCAGTCTCAGTCTCAGTCTCAGTCTCAGTCTCAGTCTCAGTCTCAGTCTCAGTCTCAGTCTCAGTCTCAGTCTCAGTCTCAGTCTCAGTCTCAGTCTCAGTCTCAGTCTCAGTCTCAGTCTCAGTCTCAGTCTCAGTCTCAGTCTCAGTCTCAGTCTCAGTCTCAGTCTCAGTCTCAGTCTCAGTCTCAGTCTCAGTCTCAGTCTCAGTCTCAGTCTCAGTCTCAGTCTCAGTCTCAGTCTCAGTCTCAGTCTCAGTCTCCGTCTCCGTCTCCGTCTCCGTCTCAGTCTCAGTCTCAGTGTCAGTCTCAGTCTCAGTCTCCTCATGGCTTGTTATCGATACTTATGGATTAGGCATATTAATAGGCCCTGCCACAGATGCTGAACCTTGACTTCAAATTAGCTTGCTTGACTTTGGATAGAGCGGAGCTCACATGCATCTTGATAGATGCCTATCGGTGGCCGCCTAATTAAGCTGATATCGGTTTCACTAGCTGGGCTGTACTTGAACTAATTGATATCAATTTACGCTCTTGTGCTCTGGAAATCACAAATAATTGGCATGCCGAGAGGTGAGCCACCGAGCCACCGACCCACTGATCCACACCCTAGCCACCTGTTGGCCCCGATTCGAATGGCAGCTGCAATCGGAGCTATCGATGATGGCATGTAATGTAATCTCAAGCACTTGGCAATCAGCGAGGTCAAAGCGGTGCTAGAACGGCGACGGTGGCGGCGGCGTCCTGCTGAAGGCAGCGGGGCGCATGGCTAATGAGATTGCGCTGCGATTCATTGCTATTAAGTAGATGCCATAATTAGTTGTGGGCGTGGATATCGCATTACTTTGCTCGCATGCTAATGATGTGTACACTATGCTCCCAGTGCGCCCAACGTCTCCTGCCTGCTCCGATGTAGGGGAATTCTCTGATTTCTGAGAGCTATTCTTGCTTACGAAGGAAGATGCTTAAAAAGGAGCAAGAGAGAGAGAGAGAGAGAGAGAGATAAAGAAAGACAGAGAGAGCGAGAGATATATGAGTGTGAAGCATGAAATATGAGACATGAGATATAAGATATGAGATATGAGATATGAGATATAAGATATGAGATATGAGATATGAGATATGAGATATGAGACATGAGATATGAGATATGAGATATGGGATATGATATGAGATATGGGATATGATATTTGAAATTTGAGATATGAGATAGAAATATGAGATATGGGATGTAAGATATGAGGTAAAACATATTAGATATGAAACTTGAGAGGGCAGATATAGAATGGCACAGAGCAGAGATAGTCCAACAGGAAAACAAAGACACAGAGAGACAAGGAAACCGCCGAATGAGACAATGAGAGATGGAGGTACGAGGAGACACAGCCGTACCGCCGCTGGCGACTTGAAGGCGGCGTTAACACTTTTTGGCAAATGTCGCAGTTGACCTCGCAGATGCCGCTTCGCGCTCCCCCTTCATCCACATCCCTCTCTCTCGCAGTGGCATTGAGCAGCGCCACGTAGACGCGGCGAACCAGTAAAGTTTTCAACTCGGAATTAGTTTAGGGGTCGCACTTAATGCAGTTATGAAATTGATTATGAGAAATGCCAATTGAATCGAGACGCCGCGCTGACTGCAACAAAACGCTGCAATCCGATCAACAATAATTGATAAGGGAAGGCAAGCAGCTGCAGCAGCTATGGCTGGCAGGAGAAACTTTGCAAAACTCTCAAGATATCGCCCAAGGGACAGCTGAACAATGACAAAATCAAAATTTATAGCCAACAATTAAGTGGGGCAGGCCAAGCGAAAGGGAGGCTTATCAAAGGGGTTAGCTAAGGGGCGCCCAGGGTGCGATTATCGTGTTATTGTAGCTGGCTGAGCAATGCAGCTGGCAGCTGGTAATTGCCACAGACTAGTTCTCCCTCTCCCCCTCTCCCTCTCTCTCTCTCTCTCGCTCTTTGTCTGTCTGTCTGTGTGTTTGGAATCTGGGCAGCAGCAACAACGGAAAGTGACAGGAAATAGCAATTGAGATGCCACAAAGATGTCCGGAAAACTCGGAAAACGGGCAAATGCAATAAATAGTTTCAACTCAAATTCTATTTGTGGCCATCGACAGTTGCCGCCGACAGCAGAGCCAAAAACAGTTTTCCTTTCGTATAACCAACATCGAAAAGTTGCAGCAACTCTACAGAAATGAGTTGATTATTTAAGCATGTCCCAACACTAAATCCAATTAAAATTGGGCTTTTCTACGAACAAAGCCCGCTGCAATAGTTATGCAGGAATGGTTTTCCTTTAGAATTTCCCAAACAGAGAGAACGCACAGCAGCTCTGCTGACTTTAGGCTGAAGTGGGATAGAGTTGGATCTTCCTGGAAGATCTGTGGAGTAGCCAAAATTGAATCACGCACTCCAACTTTACATCCTTTAATTTGGATATCAAAATTTTCTGCACAGCAGACTTAATTCGACAATTTTTTGTGTAGATCTATAATAATATTATATTACTTGAACCAAAAGGGTCTTCTAATAAGATTAGTTTATGAAAGCAGAAACTTGATGTAAGCTAAGTTTACTGAATGTTATATTGAATGATACGTATCTATGGAGCACATGTCTGGAAGAGTCAGAAGAATCAGGACTATGATCTAAGTCAATATAGGCATCCGTTCGTTAGCTCCCAAAGCTATCGAAATATCGAGTAAACAATCTCTTTCTTTACAATTTATTACTCGATAACTCATTTCGCTTAGACATTATCGATTGTCATCGGACAACTCGATGACGATGGACCTTAGAGGTTGGCTTTTTAATGATGAATGGATTAAGATGATTTAAATACATTATAAACTTCAGTTTTCATTATTTCTTATACTGACTGAGCTACGCCTTAAATAGAGAGAGAAGCTTCTAGAGCCGAAGTACAATAGCAAAGAGTTCTTCCAAAGAGAATCACATAATTTGCCTGAAATACGCATAGGGATATGGATGCAAATAGGAAAAATCTCAGCATGATGCTGCATGATGAGTATCTACTAGGGCCACACAGTCGACTAGAGTGTACTTGAATTGAATTTATCCTTCGGCTGCTATGCCCCACTCGGCTCTAGTTCCTGGGGTCCTGCAGGACAGCTGGCTGCATGAGAAGGCACTTAATGGCGCAGCATCTGTTGACTATGTGGGCTGAGTTGGTTTTAATGTATGAAATGTGTTCATCTTAAATATCAACGTCAGTCAATTTTAATTTCAGGTTAAATTAAATGTGAAGTGCGCCCAAAAGTATGCAAAGCGATTTTTCATGCACATGCCAGGGGCGAGCTCGCGCTGCCTGTCACGGGCAGAGCACAGGGCGGAGCAGGGGGCGGGCGGGCACTGATTGCCGCACATTATCCCCTAGCGAGTACAACAGCAACAGCAGCCAGGACGACGAACAAGCAAACGAAGAAGAAGAAGAAGGACACTGCAAATGACAAGGCGCAAAAAAAAGAAGAAGAGAGCTAAAGAAAAGAAGAACAAAAAAAAAAACAAAGAAAAAAACGAAAACAAGGACAGAAATGTCAGAACAGGAAGCAACGACTGCGAATGGCGATTGGCAACTCGGGCAGCGTCTTCCGCTACGCCGATATATGTTATTTATGCGATACACACACACAAACACACACACACACACACAGAAACACGTGTTTGTGTGTGTGTGTGTGTGCACATGTAGGCATATATTTTGCAACAGGCAGGCAAGTACGAAAAAAAATGAATAAATAAAACGCAAATATTTCAAGGCTCACAGGCAGTGAATACCCTGTAACTAAGAGTGTGGGTCGTTCGATGCACAGGCCCAGCGGGCCATCTTCCGTGGAGCTCTGCTCGCCATGCCCAGCTACCCCATGCAGCCCAGAGTGTACAGGGTGTGCATATCAAGGTTAACTTATAAATATGTAAAGCGTATTTAATTGCATGGGGTATATATACATATATATACCTATTGATATTGGCAATCAAGGTCTCTCAAGTAATACAATTTGGTGCACAGCCTCTCGACAGCATCTATAATATGCATGCTCTATAAACATCCAATACAGCATTGAGACCTTGCGGCAAGCGTAAGAGGTAAATCCAATTATAGACATATCGCTTAAGCTGTTTATAGGGGATTTCTTGGTATACAAGTAGCATCTATATAGAGTCAATGAAATTCAAATGCAGAACTGTCTCTGTCTGTTGCTCTCTCTCTCTCCCTTTCACTTTCTATCTCTCTCTTTCACTTTCTATCTCTCTCTTTCACCTTCTATATCTCTCTCTCTCTTTTTCTTTCGATTTCTATCTCTCTCTTTCACTTTCTGTCTCTCTCTCTCCTTCACTTTCTATCTCTCTCTCTCTCTTTCACTTTATATATATATCTCTCTCTCTCTTTCACTTTCTATCTCTCTCTCTCTTTCACTTTCTATCTCTCTCTCTCTTTCACTGTCTATGTCTCTCTCTCTCTCTCTTTCACTTTATATATATATATCTCTCTTTCACTTTCTATCTCTTTCTCTCTCTCTCTCTCCCTCTCTCTCAAATGATTTAAAGCATTCGACTATCCTTTGGACTATTTATCTGATTATCCATCTAACTGTCTATCTGTCTATCCGTCGGAATATCTACCCGATTATCCGTCTGTTCAACAGTTTCTCTCTTCTTACACCTGCTCGTTCGTCTAATATTCCCTTTGTCCGCCCTTCAACACGCTTTCTCTTCTTACGTTCCTACACCTTTCTTTCACTTATCCATAATTGTTTACGAACGTATGAGCTCTTTGATCTCTGGAAGTATAAGAGCAGTAAACTTAAAATTTCATATGGATTCTCTATATCTTTAGCTATCTATGATAATGTAAAGCATATTCCAAATTCAGAAGTTGGCCCCATCAAGTTTTGTATATAAACACGCCCGCCTACTGTGAATTCAGATCCTGCCGTATTTCTCTCATCTTCAGGGTAGCGTCTAGTCGGTGCTGAGCACCCGCTTCACTCTCAGATGTACGAGTGCGAGTAGGTAGCCTCCCAGCAGGCACGAGCAGACACTAAAAATCAATAGGCCGCAGCAGCGATATACCTATATTTACCCAGATATACCATATATATACCCTGACACACACACACACACACACGGACAAACAAGAGGCGTATGTATGTGGCTGGTGCAAGGACAGCCCTTGGTGTCTGCGGCACCTGTGCTTTGCTTTTGTTTCGAAAAGGATATGGATTGGTGATGAGCATCAGGCACCAGTTGCGCGGTCGCGTGTACTGTGTGAGCGCCTTCATGGCAATCTCCGGGAAGCCTGGATAGGGCAGATTCGGCTCGCCCGACGAGCTGGACGAGGAGGAGGACGAGTGCGTCGAGTCGCCATCGTCGGAGCTGCAGCTGCCGTTGCAGCTGGACGCCGTCGAGGAGCTGCCGGCCGAGTCTCGGCCGGTGTCGCGCGTGCGACGCTGCACGGCGCCAGCTGTTGCCTCGCTCAGTGTCGAGGCGCCGCTGTGCCGGCGTGTGCCACGCCTACGCGCCGCCTCAGAGCGTTCCTTGCTGCCAGCGCGTCCAGCTGGCTGATAGCGATGCGATTGCTCCTGTTGCTTCTGCTGCTGCTGCTGTTGCTGCTGTTGTTGTTGCTTTTGCATCGAGTCGGAGGCATTCGAATGCTGTCTGTGTGGGCGGCGCGTGTGCGGCGTGGGCGTGGCCTTGGCACTGGCGCTGGCACTGCATGAGCTCGTCTTGCGCAGTCGCTGCTGCTGCCCGCTGCTGCCGCTGGCGCTGGCGCTGCGTCGCAGCTTCTGCTGTTGCTGTTGCTGGTTGCCGCCGTCGACGATCACCGACGTGGGCGGCTCCTCGTTGGAATGCATTGGCTGTGGCTTTAGTTTGTTGTTGTTGGTTTTACTGTGAGTGCCGCTGCTGTCGCTAGCTGCCACGCGACGTCGCTGCCCATTGCCAGTTGCAGCTGTTGCAGCAATTGTTGCTGCTTCAGTTGTTGCTGTTGCTGTTGCTGTTGGCGTTGCTGCTGCTGCTGCTGCTGTTGTTGGCGGTTGCAGCATCTTCCGAGCACGTGTGTGTTCCAGCACAAGCAGCTTGGGTCATTCCATGTTGACTGACTGCCTTTAATGAGAATAAGAAAGAGACGGCATGAGTGAGAGTGAAAGAGAGAGAGAGAGAGAGAGCAGAGTGAGGGCTTGATATTAGCCATTCAGCAGCAATGGCAGCGATTGCTTCATCAAAGCCGCATTAAAAGCTGTTGCTGTTGCATACACAACACACACTTGAAACACACACACACATACTCACACATACACATACACACACATACACATACACACACACACACATACAGGGCATACACTTCAGTTGAAGCTACGTGCAAAGTTTGTGAATTGATTTTTAATGCGGAGTCTGCCGAAATATGCCAAACTCATATACACCCACACATGCACACACACACACACACACACACACACACACATACACACGCGCTCACACTTCTGAGTCTGGGTCATAAAAGCAGTTGGCATAATGAAGCCCAAACATAATTTATATGCGTGTGGTGTGCGTACCTATGTATGTATGTGTGTGTTGGCGCGTGTGTGTGTGAGTGTGTGGGCTGTGCGTAGCTCTAAAAATAATGAGCAGCATATTTGTTGCCCGCAACGCAAATTGTAGCATACTTTTCAGGGCAGGCGCTTGTTAGGCAAAAGTTTGACTGGATGGGCGGGTGCCTGTGTGTGAGTGTGTGTGTGTGAGAGGAAGTGCGTGTGCGTATGCATGTGTGCGTTCAATCATTAATTACGACCCGCACTTGTGTGTATGTATAGGCGCACGTGTGCGAAGCACCTAAGTATAACACATTAACTTGCCAAAAAAGTGCCACGTTGTGGTTTCTGATACACACAGAGGCAGACACTAACACACACTCACACACACACACACAGTCAGAGGCAGAGAAGCGTGCAGCAATTGTGTGCGAAAATTGGTTTATTGATAGGCCAGAGCAACAATGCTCATAGAGAAAGGCATTAAGCTACTTAAAATGACATTCGATTCTGCTAATTCGCCTGGCCGCAGCGTTAATTACAAATTTATCGATAGACGATAAGCGATTCAGGCCGAAATTTGTAATTGCCGTTGCACAAATAATAACGATAACAATTTGCATAATAACACTTAACGCCAATTAATGGCACTCGCACAGTTAATGAACAAACGATAACAATTGGCAGCAGCACTGAAATGTTATCGAGCAGTCATAAATCAAATCGATAAGAGGACTAGGATGGCATAATAGACCTATAACCAAACGCAATCAGTGTAATGGCAAAAATAACATCAAAATCGTCTAAACAATTGGTGAAAGTACAATTTGATGCTAGTCCTAAAGAAATTTATCGATTACTGAGAAAATGAGAAATGAACGCTTGTATATTATAAATGTAGACTTAAATAAGTATGTGGCTCCCTAGTGAATTTGCCCATACTTGCTGTCGATAAATCGATATGTCGATAGGTGTATTCGATTATTAAAAAATGAATACCTTGTAATCGATAAATCGATAACTTACCATCCAGCCATCCAGCCATCCAGCCAATGGTCAATATGCTAGACTAAAGACTTTAGTCTATTCCCATCAATACTTGCCTTCATGAACTCAGATGTGTTATCGATAAATCAAGGTAATTATCAGAAAATAAATCAAATCACAAAAACTCGAAGCTACATCCCGACATCCAACAGCCCCACCTCTACCTCCCCAATTCCGTGACAATTCTAATAATATTTACTATCGATAAATCGATAAGCCCTATGACATTATTAAGTAATGCATAATCGCTGCGGCGCGACCCAAAATAGTTCAAATATTTAACAAACGATTTATCAGTGCTAATGCAGGAAATTGTTTGTGTTTCCAGTTTTTGGATTAAACCGACGCGACGAACCGGTCCAAAGGCGGAGGGGGGGAGCAGGGCTGTGAGCGTGGCAATGGGCGTGGGCATGGGCGTGGCAATGCGTGTTAGGGACATGCGGCGTTGACGGCGGGCGGCACGTGTCCTGCCACCAGCATAGACAAAAGGCAACGAAATCAACAATAATTAATCGTTCGCTGGCGCCATTTGTTTACAAACCGGAAACGGAAGTTGGCCCTAAGACAGGCGCAGTCCAAGTTTGTGCGTGTGTGTGTGTGTTTGAATATGAATTTCAAATGTTAAACAAGCCAAAAAGGCCAGCAGAGCACACGAGTCGAGCAAGAGAGCGAGAGGGAGAGGGAGACCAAGGAAAAGGGCGAATGCGAGAGAAAGAGCAATACAATAACGAGAATAGCTATGTAAGCTCCTTGTATAATAACACAACGCACATATGTAAACACACACACAAACACACACACACACACACATGTACAGTTATCCATAATTAAACACAAACAACGCGCAAAAGCAACTTGAGCAAATAAAAAGCTGCGTGGCTCACACACTTCGCGCTAAGTGAGAGTGTAGCAGAAACAGAAGAAGAAGCACGACACACATACATATATAGTATATGTAGCGCAGATATAATGCGATTTGTGCCGCAAATCAAAATGTCAGATTTCCATGTCGAGATCTTTAAACTGGCCAACAAATATCGCATTTGATGTGGGTGCTGTTCAGGAATCTGCTTCTTCTCATTCGCTTTTTTAAGCTTGCATAGATGGCGCTTACTAGATATTCGCAACTTTTTCACTTTGCCCTTTTTCTCTAGTTTGTTTTCCACATTCTTCTTTAGCTTAAGTCAAGTGTGAAGGTTGGAAATTTTAAGCTGAAATAGGACAACAACAAAATGTTGGTGAAAGGCAGCAGCATGCATGGATGACAGCAAAAGACATATATGTAAATATGTATATATAGTACTTGATCTGGAGCAATCTTAACTCGACTCAATTGCTTCCCTCACATAAGAGTTTTAGGCTCTCTCGTATGCGAGGCGCAATTAATCGATAATTATCGATATCTAATGTGAGTTAACTTGGCATAGTTCTTAAGAGCTTATGTCCAAGGAAGACCAATAGCTTTAAGTGTCGAAGAAAGAGGATTGACATTTAAGATGTTAACAGGTTATATTCCAGATAAAAAGTTCTCCGTTGATATAGAGCTAGAGAGATATAGAGATATATAGAGATATAGAGCACAAATTCAGTCGGGGATAGTGTAGTCGGATTAGTTGTTCAATAGATTTTCGTTTTCGGGGATATTCGTAATACTCCAATACTCATACACATTAGTTCTCTGTTCCACTCGACTCTCCCATGTAGTAACTCTACAATGTCTGATTCTATCAGCGCTCGAAATTCAGAGCTCTTCAAAATTCTAATTCGCATAGCCCGCAATTAATGTAGAGCTAATCTATTTACGTTTCAACAAATTCCACTCATAATCTCTCACACACTTGCCCTCTCGTTCTCTCGCTCTCCCTCTCTCCCTCCCTCGCTCTGTCTATGTAATATGACAGACATGTGTGTACTTAACTTTAAGCCCTCGTTTCAGTTGGAATAAAAAAATAGGAAAAGCTGGAAAAAACTTTCACTGTTTTGGCCCCCTTGATTCACTGTGTGTGTGTGTGTGTGTGTGTGTGTGTTGGCCTAGTTCTGTTTGTTCTGGCACAAACAAGCGATTGACTTTTGTGGCACGTGCAAACATTAAATTGCTTATGTGAAAGCATATTTAAATTTGTAGCTGCTTTATAACTGATTATCCCCGGCTTTGTTGTTGCTTTAGTTTCAGTTATCCCAGCTCCCGCACAAGCTCCCTCAAAATTATGCAAATAGGTGCCGTCCGACCGTCCGTTCGTCCCTCCGTCTGTCTGTCTGTCTGTCTGTGTCTGTGTGTGTTTTGCCTTTTTGACAGCTACAAAAATATCTGTATGTGTATAAATAAAAAAGAAACCTTCAGTCGGAAATAAATAAACAATGCGAATACGAATGTGAATCTGAATCTGAATGCGAATGTGTGGCATAATTTACTTTTAAATGTAAAGTCGACTCGCTTGCTGTCATTGATATGAGCCTGCCATCTCTCGGCTTTCAGCTTCTCAGCTCACTCCCACAGCCTCTCCCTCGCCCTCTCCCGCGCCCTCTCTTTCTTTCACACACAAAAATTACGCATACGCAGCGTTGTGCACGTTGGCAAATAAATCAAAGCGAGAACAACGACGACGACACCGCGGCGCCGAGATTCCCGTTTTTCTTGTTGCTCACTGTATTTTTTCCTTCGCCTTTTGTTGCTGCCTGCCCGCTGCTGCTGCTGCTGCTGCTCCTGGCTGGCTGGCATGCTGAGATTTATGCTCGTTGTTGTTTATGAGCCCGGCAGCCTGGGAGTCTCCCTGCCCGACAGCAGCCCCAACAGCACCAGCAGCAGCCACACATTAGCATAAGTCCACGCACCGCGCGCCCAAATAGTTGAGCTCCATTCCGATCGCCTTGGCTTTTTATTGCAAATTTTATTATTGACTCGATACGCCATTACTATCTGTCGCTCAGCAATGAAGCCAAGGGCATGGATAGCTGCTGCTCGAATGACATATCGCTTAAGCCCATTAGCACTTCAGTCAAACTATTCAAGCCTGGAGTGGCACAGCCCCTTCCACTCGCAAAAGGAATGATCGCTTCATCTATGGGCCATCAACGGCCCCCCTAGGGCTCCCTAGTCCACTAGTCCACTAGTCCACTAGTCCACTAGTCCACTAGTCCACTAGTCCACTAGTCCACTAGTCCACTAGTCCACTAGTCCACTAGTCCACTAGTCCAGTGCTACTCATCAGGTCCGCCTCTTTCATTTGTCTATTCATTGTCTACTGAAGGACGTCTAATCCACTGTTTGTCCTACCTTCCTTGACTTTAAGTTAGGCCAGCCTTGGTCCGGTTGATTGCTTATCAGATTCCTTCTCATCCAGCTATGCCTTCACTCGAGTCTGCACAAGTCATCGATCCGAAGACAAGTCCGATCGAACGTCTAATCAGCTTCACTTTACTCTCTAAGCTCTTTACGTAGGCTGTTTCCTAGGCGTGCTAGGCTGATGAAGACAATCCACTCTCAACTGAGACCTATGGATGCTCCCATCTCTGAGAACAATTCCTTCCTATTCGTATACTTACTTCACATATATGTATATTGTCTATCTCATCTATCGTCTCCCTTCGCATGACCGTTTCTCGCTCGATCAACTATTCCCGCTTTCCCTGTCTTATCTTCACAGCTGCCCACACCCGAACACATTCTCAAGTTCTTAGTACTCTCCCATCCTGCTCAATAGATAATCTCTGTTCTAGCCAAATCATCTTGCTCTCCACTTATTCGACTTCGCCTAAGATATACGCCAAGAACATTTCCTCGGTTATCTTCGCTTACTCCATTTAGTTTCAGTTTTCAATTATCCAGAATCGAACTCTTAGTGGGGCTCTCTCTCAGGTCAGCTCCTTCCACCTGTCAGAGAGCATCTAACCATCAGTTCATTCGACCATTCGCGTATCTCTGCCCGAACCTCGCTCCCTTCTCTCTGTACCTCCTTTCCCATCTCCCCCCCGCCCTGTCTCTATCCCTTTGTCAGTCCGCTGGCCGAACGGACTTGCCCAACTGGGAACTCTGATGTATTTAACATTAATATTTATGATTGCTCATCTGTGTATACGAGGCACTGCCGCTTATGTCTCCAGCTCCCGCTCCGGCTCCAGCTCCAGTTCCCGTTTCAGCTCATATCTGGGCATTCGCATTCGCGTTCGACGTCTCATTTTCATTGCTTGCTTATTGCGCTGATTTTATTACGAGTATTATTTGTTTTCTTACTGTTGCTGTTGTTGTTGTTGCTGTTGTTGTTTTCTTTTTTTTTTTGTTTTGTTTTTGCCTTTTGCTTTGGTTTGCTTTGTTTTTTTGTATTTCGCGTGGCGCATAAAAATACAAAAGCTCATTTTCATGCTCAGCAGCTGCCAAACGCAGAGCCAAATCTTTACCTTTAAATGGCATAGAGACAGAAAGAGAGAAAGAGAGAGAGAGAAAGAGAGAGCAGAGCGAGACAGCAACCGAGTGAATGAGCGAGGCAGCAACGGGAGAGTTTTTCTTTCATTTTTTTTTCCATTTCATTTTCCAATTTCATTGGCTTTTCGTTTGCTCTGTTGCTTTTCAGCTTCATTGAGCTTGGCTTCTCTTCACTCTTACTTTTTATCTGAATGTGTGTCTGAGTGTGTGTGTGTGTGTGTGTGTGTGTGAGTGAGTGTGTGTGCTTATTGTCATTTTAAATACACAGCAGTAAAATTCATATTTTTTATGCCATGGCTTTTATTGGCCATTCGCTGAAGCACCTCGCAGTCAGTCACAGCCACGCGGCCAACTGTCCGAGGCGGAATGACAATCATAACGGTAAACTGTTGGTGTAACTGTAACTTGTAGCTGTAAGCCGTAAACCGTAATTTGTGAGCTGTATCTGTATCTGTATCTGTATCTGTATCTGTATCTGTATCTGTATCTGTATCTGTATCTGTATCTGTATCTGTATCTGTATCTGTATCTGTATCTGTATCTGTATCTGTATCTGTATCTGTATCTGTATCTGTATCTGTATCTGTATCTGTATCTGTATCTGTATCTGTATCTGTATCTGTATCTGTATCTGTATCTGTATCTGTATCTGTATCTGTATCTGTATCTGTATCTGTATCTGTATCTGTATCTGTATCTGTATCTGTATCTGTATCTGTATCTGTATCTGTATCTGTATCTGTATCTGTATCTGTATCTGTATCTGTATCTGTATCTGTATCTGTATCTGTATCTGTATCTGTATCTGTATCTGTATCTGTATCTGTATCTGTATCTGTATCTGTATCTGTATCTGTATCTGTATCTGTATCTGTATCTGTATCTGTATCTGTATCTGTATCTGTATCTGTATCTGTATCTGTATCTGTATCTGTATCTGTATCTGTATCTGTATCTGTATCTGTATCTGTATCTGTATCTGTTCTGTATCTGTATCTGTATCTGTATCTGTATCTGTATCTGTATCTGTATCTGTTATCTGTATCTGTATCTGTATCTGTATCTGTATCTGTATCTGTATCTGTATCTGTATCTGTATCTGTATCTGTATCTGTATCTGTATCTGTATCTGTATCTGTATCTGTATCTGTATCTGTATCTGTTCTGTATCTGTATCTGTATCTGTATCTGTATCTGTATCTGTATCTGTATCTGTATCTGTATCTGTATCTGTATCTGTATCTGTATCTGTATCTGTATCTGTATCTGTATCTGTATCTGTATCTGTATCTGTATCTGTATCTGTATCTGTATCTGTATCTGTATCTGTATCTGTATCTGTATCTGTATCTGTATCTGTATCTGTATCTGTATCTGTATCTGTATCTGTATCTGTATCTGTATCTGTATCTGTATCTGTATCTGTATCTGTATCTGTATCTGTATCTGTATCTGTATCTGTATCTGTATCTGTATCTGTATCTGTATCTGTATCTGTATCTGTATCTGTATCTGTATCTGTATCTGTATCTGTATCTGTATCTGTATCTGTATCTGTATCTGTATCTGTATCTGTATCTGTATCTGTATCTGTATCTGTATCTGTATCTGTATCTGTATCTGTATCTGTATCTGTATCTGTATCTGTATCTGTATCTGTATCTGTATCTGTCTCAGATCTTATTCATCAGCTAGCAAATCCTATTTTCCGCAGTATTTCTATTCTTTTTCTATTATCTGTTCTCTGCTCTTCATCAATTTCACTGACAGGGCTAACGAAATCACCAAAGACCTCTTCACATAAGTCGAGAAAATTCCAGATAATTCAATAAATTCGCATTACTTTAAGAAGTCTGAGTGTTTGTGTGTGCGCGTGTCCCTGTGGCTGGCTCTGTGTGTATGTGTGTGTGTGTGTGTGTGTGCTTTGTATTTCACCTGCTGCACTTATGTAATTATGTGAATTGCAATCGTAATCTGCGTCGTCTTTCGATTGTTTACAATGTGAAATATTGCGCATACGCCACGTGAAACCCGAAATAATATTCGCATTTCTTTTGTTGCTTTTGCGTATTGGCGAAAGCAAACACATTTTGCGCCAAGTCACGTCAGGCCGCGCCCACAGCGCCCACAGCGCCCACGGCGCCCACAACTTCTACAACGCAACTCATTCAATCAACGCGTTTGGCGCACTTTTTAAGTAATGAGGACAACATCAACAGCCGCATCCACGTCCGCCTTCATCTCCGTCTCTTCCTCTTCTTCTTCGTCTTCGTGTTGGCCATTATCGTCGCGCCTACTTCACCTGCCGGCAGCAGCAGGAGCCGCCGCAGCTGCAGCTGTTAAATAATAAAAAAGCATCTAAAAGCTGCCAACTTCATGATAATCTCAATCTTAAGCCAAGGCTGCGGCCGCATTCGCATTCACACACACACACACATCCGCAGCATCCCCAACATCCGCAACATCCGCAACATCCGCGGCATCCGCATCGATATTGTAAATTACTTGCCCGCCTCTTATTGAAAACGGAATTTCTGAGCAGCTCAGCGCACATTGTGACAGTTCAAGGAGCATTTCCCAAGCAAAAGGAAAGCCAAAACTAAAAGAAGAAGCAGCAGAGGAGAAAACAAGAGGCGAAGCAAGCGGAAGCTGTGCAGATTACATGAGCAAATCTTTTGCCAATCGAATCAATGCACAAATCGTAGCGAATCACTGGAAGCAGCCAGCTTAGGTTTGTCTATGCATTTGCTATAGGTAAATAGTAAATCGGAATCTGAATCTAAATCTGAGTTGGAAATAGATAAATATTAAATCTGAATCTGAGCTAGAAATAACTAAATAGTAAATCTGAATCTGAGTCTAAATCTGAGTAGAAAATAGCTAAATAGTAATTCTGAATCTGAGTGAGAAATAGATAAATAGTAATTCTGAATCTAAGTAGAAAATAGCTAAATAGTAAATCTGAATCTGAGTAGAAAATAGCTAAAAAGTAAATCGGAATCTGAATCTGAGTGGGAAATTGATTAATAGTAAGTCTGAATCTGAATCTGAATCTAAATCTGTGTTGGATATACCTAAAAAGTAAATCTGAATCTGAGTAGATAAAAACTAAATAGTAAATCTGAATCTGAGTCAGAGTAGAAAATAGCTAAATAGTAAATCTGAATCTGAGTCTGAACCTAAGTAGGAAATAGATAAATAATAAGTCTGAATCTGAATCTAAATCTGAGTAAGAAATAGCTAAATAGTAAATCTGAATCTGAATCTGACTCTGAATCTGAATAGGAAAATTGCGGTTTTAATCAAATTTGATACATTTTTAGTTAGGATTTGTATATTCTAAGCCGATTAAGAATGGGAAATCCGGGTATAAGTTTTTTGTGAATATGTATACAGGCAGAAGAAGGTTTGGCTGGCATATAAAGAATATATGTGTGCATGTATGTATGCTCAGGCAGGGTAACGAACTGAGTCGATATAGGCATATCCTACTGTACGTTTCTTCGCTTACCCATCCGTCCATCTATCCGTCCGTCTAGAAGCTCTTACTTGCTTTTATTTCTGTGCCTTAATCTCAACAAGCTAAAAACAATCTAAATGCATATTAATATTAATATTAATATTGATTTAAAAGCATTCACAGTCTTATCATCAACATCTGAAAGGTGATTCCCTTTGAAAGTTGACCACAATTTGAGCTGCCTTGGCGAGTGACCTCATATAAGCCACAGCCTGCAATCGGATTAGGCGAGCAAAGCGGCCTGAGCGAGAAGCCACGCAAAGACTTAAAAGTATTTATGCTTATGAATAATTGCGAGACGAGATTGAAATCGATTTGAAATCAATTAGAAAGGCCGAGCGAGAGCCAAAAGGAATGGTGAGCGGGCATAGCTGGAATATTTGTGCGAATTAAAAGTACATTTATTAGACCCATTTGGGCGGGGGTTGACTTCTAGCCCCACTGACCCCCAATGAGATGCAAAGAATTCGAATGGAATTGGAATCAAATCAGAGCGTTTTGTTGATTTAATGCCCCGGCTCGGCTCGGTTGGTTTGGGTTCGGATCCCCAGGGCAGTTCGCACAGCACGAGAGCAAAGAGGTGTCTATCTCTGTGTATGTGTGTGTGTGTGGCAAACTAATCGCTCGTTCTGAGCGGAAACTCAAGTGTCTGGGCATTATACTAGTCAGCCCTTTTGGGACAATGGCACGCACTCGACTGCAGCAGCTCGAGCCGGAGTGCTCCGATATGTGCACAGAAGTTCCCAGTTCAGTGGGCTTTCGGGCCCCATTCAGATGAATTTTTATGCAAATTCTTTTGCTGGCCAAGGCAACAGCAACAGCAGAGGCAACGGCAACGGCAACTTGTTGCCACAAATTCCATGCTGGGGCTCTTTTGATGTGGGCCTTCAGTTCAGCCTCAGTGTCTCTGGTTAAAGGGGTTTCGTGTTTCGGTCTTGCCAAAAAAAAAAAGCAAAAACAAAATGAGTTTCCTGTGTTGTCCTGTGTCCTGTGTTGTCAGTCAGTCAACAGGGGAGCAACTGTTTTCGTTCTTTTTGGGCTCTGGCAGCGTTGACAAATTAAACAAATAAGACAACAACATACACAGAGAGAGAAAGAGAGAGAGTGAGAGAGGGGAGGGAGAAGGGGAGAGAGAGCGAGAGCGTGAGGCTCGTAATTCGATTTCAGTCTTGGATCTGCCCCATCGCTGTTTACTCATGTGCCCAAATACCCTGTGCCCATTAAAATTGCTTAACGACAAGCAAAAAGGGCTTGACCTTAACCTTTGCAGGTGATGTCGCTTACAGCTTTCGATGATACTGATATTAACCTGGGATTTCCCAGCGATAACCCTAAAGGAATCCGAGCCTAAACGTGCCTAGATCGCACTACTCTTGGGCTTTCAGTTCATCAATATGAATTCAAAATTCCAAATCTCTATAAACGAGAATCAGATAGAAAATATAATCGGGATCGTAAATGAACTATCCAGCTTACGAATTGTTGACGTAGATCCTGGAAGAGTTTTATGTAACTTTCAATTCATTTTCATATGATTACAGTTCTCAGTATTATTTAACTCTATTGCAATAAAAACATTCTTGGCTTGAGCCAAGATTTCAATGTAGATGGATACCCAAAAGAACCCTCAAAATATAAGCCAAGTAAGATCCTATATGTACTACACCTGAGCTTATATAGTGCTCGAAAACTGAGCAGATATCCGAAATGGAAGCCTCAAACTAGGGAGATTAATGTTAAGTATCAAATGAACTGATTTTCCTCTTAGAATTCAAGTGAAAACTCCGCTTCTCTGGGAAGAGCAATATAGATTCGAAGATCATACTATTAGGCCTTTAGCTCAAAGGTTGAAGCTCAGTTACAGCTCATCTTCATCTACATTTACATCTTATATTACCACTTCAGTTCATCTCATGATTCTTCAGGCAATTCTTACCTAACGATATATGTAGAACTCAAATAATCTCTGCGGCAATATCAATTCTCTAGTTGATCTTGAGCATAAAACATACCGATCGATCACCCAAATTAATGAGTGAATCCAGCTCGGATCTGAGAGGAATTTTATCAACTAAACTTAAGTATATTCTAAATTGATGCCAAACTCCTCTTACGGTTCATTAATTTTATAGAAACTATGCTCAAATATTAACTAGTTCACTAATGAACTTTGCATTACAAAGTATCTGCAAGTCGTGCATGCTCGATTAACATTTAATATATTATTTTTTTTCTTCTGGGAAAATAACAACGACATGTATATTCTTATGCCTCGCCAAACGTCTCAACGGAAATGCTTAGAATTTTGTTGACAACAAAACAGCAAAGAGACAGACGGTGTAAGACAGACAGAGAGAGAGAGAGAGAGAGAGAGATAAAAAAGTTTGTGGCCCAAATCGAAAAGCACACGAATGAATTTTCATTCAATTATCCTGAACATTTGCCCCCAACTTTCGCCATCGTCTTCGACTTGAGGCCTCTGTCCCCACGCTGTTGTTCGTTCTCGTTCTCGTTCGCATTCTCATTCTCATTCTCGTTTTTGTTCTTGTTGTTTGTTTGGTTTGTTTTCATTTGTCTGGGGACTGAAACTAGCCCCCCAAAACAGCACATGGGACGCATTCGCACTCGCTCTGTCTTGTGTCTCCCCGTCTGGCTGTGAGGCCCATTGTCTTAGCTCTGACTGAAAATTCATAGTCGCTCTGTTTCAATTTTTGGCCTCTGCTCCATTCACTCTCTCACGTTCTCTGCTCTCCCCGGTCCCTTCAGCTGTTGTGTCCTGCCGTCTTGGCCGTCGGCTATTCTCCCGTCTCGTTGCCATAAAATTTCATTTTATCTCAAACAATGAAAACGTGTCCGACGCTCGCCCAGCACAACAAGTAACGGCACACATACACGCACACACACACACACACACCTTGAAAAGTTCTCGTGGAAAACTGCTTTAAGGGAATCTCGTATATTTCACTTAATTCTCCTTTCTGGATTATGTCCTCTATGCAGCTCACAGAGCTCTGGATTGTGTCGTAAGACTGCATTTATGTTATATTTTACGTTTACGAATAAGCAAATGCAAATGACGAAGATAAAGTTGTAGTGGAAAGTGAAAAGAATAAAAAGAAACAAAAGCGACAGATTTTGTAGTTTTGTGACAAACGTTAACGAAAGAGCAAACAAGGGAGAACTGTAAATAGTGCAGATCAAGGGAATATTTTCAAACGTTTGCGAATGAGCTGCATAAGGAATCGAAGAAAATGAAAGGATTGAAGAGAAGGTGGATCAAGTGAAGGAGAGAATCTATTGTAAAACCTTTACGAATGGATTACAAAGTGCAATTGAAGAGAATGAAGATATTGTCCAATGACAGCATAAAGCAAAACAGATAAGAGCGTAGATAAAGTCTTTCAAATCTCTAGTAAAACGTTAACGAATGCCTTAGCAAAGCAGAAGCGCCGACTAGCTCAGCAAAGGTATACAAAATGTGTTTCGGCCTATGCCTGAATGCATTTCCACTGTTCAGTCGTTTCACACTTAGTTCAAGCTTCGCTCTGCTTCTTCACGTTTCAGTAGTCCCAAAGTAGTTCAAATATTTGCCGTCATTTCATTTTCAAATGCTTTTCTCGCGGTATTTTATGTTTGTGTTTTTGCTCTCAACTTTTATGCTTTCTTTTTAGATGTTCTTCTTTTCGGCTAATTAAGTTTCATATTCCACTTTGGAATTTCGTAAGTTCGTAATTTCGTGGGCAGATTTTATGCCAAATTTTCAGGCAACCAAAAAGTTTTGCTTTTCATTTGCGTTTCTGCTTTACTTTCACCTCCTGCCCACCGCATTTCTATTCGCCATTTCCCATTCGCTTCCACTTATGCCCCTCGAGCATTGTAATTCTGTTGCCTAAAGGTGCCAGCTGTGCAAATTAGATGCCATCTTAAATATGCTCTATATAGGACCTTTCCGAGCCTGTTGCTAAGTGAAAAACGGAGCTCATACCAGCTGCTGTTTCCGGCTTTTCTTAGCTGGGTAGATGAGCTACGGATGTTACTATAGCCTTTAAAGCTGCTGTTGAAGCCATAAACTCGGATCTGACTTAGACTTGATGAAGTTTATATTGGCTATTACCTCATTATAAATGATAAATGACTTTCTCCTGGTAAATAGTCTAACTGATATGTACTATATAAAAAACTGGAAAATAATCTAACCTCAGCTGGCAAGATTTAGATTGTGTATAAGTCTTGGGGCTATGGCAAGTCTGGTATTCCTTGATATTCCTCAGTTACTTCTTATCATTCTCGATCTTCCCCTACATATTGGTCTACAAATTATATTCTACGTTATTTACTATGATCCATACGTCTTAGAGATCTGATCTGATCCGATCTCTGTTGATCTATTTGATTCTCTCTCTCTCTCTCTCTCTCTTTCTCTCTCACTCTCTCTCTATCTATCTCTTTCTCTCTCTCCTTCTCTCTCTCTCTCTCTCTCTCTCTCTCTCTCTCTCTCTCTCTCTCTCTCTCTCTCTCTCTCTCTCTCTCTCTCTCTCTCTCTATCTCTCTATCTCTATCTATGCATTCTATATACAAACTCATTCACTTTTATTCCGAGTTTCCCAGCTATTCTATATAATATATATAACCTATTTTAAGCATTCTATATCCAATGCTTATCCACTTTTATCACTAGCTATTCTATATAATATATGCAATTTAAATATTATCCATGCTCTCTTATACTCTGTATGTTCTATACTCCATGTACACACTTTATACACATGTTCCGAATAATCTCTATGGACTCTTCACTCACTCTTCAGCAGCGTATTGCCTAGTCAGCTCGGCAATGCCCTCTCCCCCATCTCTGGCTCACCTTTCTGCTTGTTGTTATTGCAAATTCATTTCAATTAAACTTTTTGCAAATGATTTTCTTGCACTGCTTTGTTGTTGTTGCTCTGCGTTGCTTAGTTGGCAAAATTTTCGTTTCAATTTTTTGGTTTTAATTGGCCGCTAGGTCAGAGCAACAAGCGACGAAATTGCAAAATACTTAATTTAGAGTCGGAACTGAAATTGTTGTCATTGTCATAATCATTGTCGTTGTCATTGTCATTGTTGTTGCTGTTGCTGTTGCTGTTTCTGCTGTTGCTGTTGCTGTTTCTGCTGTTGCTGTTGATTAGGCCAATGTCCTGAGCACAAAAGACCAAAAGGCCATTAGGCGTCATAAGACGCGCCTTAAAACTGGCCTAATTGGTCGCTCTACGCTGTTCGCTGCGCAGCTGGCGTCGCTGCTTGCGTCGCAGCCGGTGCGAACAGCTCGTCAAGTTGTGCACCCAAAATTTATGCTGCTGGCCATAAAAAGTGGCCAGCATAGCTGTCGAAAATATGCTAGCTATGAATTTGTAAATAGAGCCACTGCGAACGCTGTTATACACGTAACTGTTATACAGCCATGCTGCATGTCATTAGGCAAAATTTACAGGCTACATTTTCGACATTTATTCCGCTCAATTTGTATGCCAAATTGTTCCTTTGTTTCTGGACATTTCACTCCAACAAATTTGCACAATTCCAAAACTTTAAGCTGCAAATGTTCTGGGCAATTTCAATTGGTTGGAGGCAGAGAGAGGGAGGGAGTTATGGAGGGGACTATGGTAAGGGCAAGCGGAAGATAGAGAGAGAGAGAGTTTATAGTTCTGAGTTTATGGCATGGAATGGATTAGATATTATTTTAAATATAATTATCATTCCGATTAGCATTATCCTTACGATGATGAGCATATGATAATAAATGGGCATAATAATATGCCGATGTATTTAGCTATTAGGCAATCATTATTATTATTACCATCATATCATATACCAGCATTATGATTTTAACTTTTGTTAGCATTAAAGTTAACATTTCATTGTTACTGGTATTATTTTCCTATTGTCGTTATTAATACCATCATTATTATCATCATTATCATCATCGTCTATCAAATTGGCGTTGACATTGGCATTGACATTGGCAAAAGCATTATCATTAGCATTAGCTTAGGATTAGCATTAGCATTAGCACTATCATTAGCATTAGCATAAGTACTATCATTAGCTTAGCATTAGCATTATCATTACAATTACCAATTGCATTAGCATTAGGATTAGCATTAGTATTAGCATTAGCATTAGCATTAGCATTAGCATTAGCGTTAGCATTAGCATTAGCATCAGCATCAGCATTGGCATTGGCATTAATATTAGCATCAGCACTAGCATTAGCATTAGCACTAACACTAGCACTAGCATTAGCATTAGCATTAGCATTAGCATTAGCATTAGCATTGGCACTAGCATTAGCATTAGCATTAGCATTAGCACTAGCACTAGCACTAGCATTAGCATTAGCATTGGCATTGGCATTATCATTAGCATTAACATTAGTATTACCATTAACATTATCATTAGCATTAGCATTACCATTAGCATTAGCATTAGCACTGGCATCACTGTTATTATTATCGCAACTTTTTTGTTTTCCTATGTAATTGGAACAGTCTTGCATGGCATTATATATTAAAGCAATCCCATGATATGTGGGGACTATTTCGTGCTGCCTTGGCTGTGTGGCATGCTGCATACATGCATATATGATGGGGCAAATTAGTGACTTGTTCATTTGGCTGAGAGTTGCTTGTGGCACTTGTGGCAGCAGAGTCGCCGACAGTTGGCTAAGCCATGTTCCAAGCCAGAGAGCCCGAGGCTCAAGTTGTTGCACTGGCGGCTGTCACCTTGAGATCCAGGCAGTAGCAGCAGCAGCAGCAACAGCAGCAGCGGCTGTGGTAGCTGCAACAATAACAACAACTATGACAAGGCCGCCTGCCATGTCGCTGGCAACTGTCAGCCTATGGACCTACATTTTGACCTGGTCCAAATGCGACGCATGTTGCAACAGCAACAAACACAAAGAACTGTTGACCTTTCCTACAAATAGAGACCACGAAAGAGAGAGAGAGAGAGAGAGAGAGGGAAGGAGGGGAAGGGGGAGAACAACAACATGTTTGTGGCACTTGTCTACCCTTTTTGGCCTCGTCATTGTTTGCCCCAAAGCCCGCAACTGGCAATAAACTTGTCTATTTTAGAAGCACAAAAACTTAGAATGGAACAGAGACAACAAGGGAAAAAGAGAGATGAAGAGGGAGAAGGGGAGCGAGAGAGAGTATGACATTTTATTTGTTACTGCTTCTCGCTGTGTTGCGGCTCAATTTGAATTAAATTCAATTTTTTTTTTTTCCTCACTCACTCTCTCTCTCGCACTCCCTCTCTCTCTCTGTGTGTATTTTGCGCATTTTTTTCAAGGTTGCAACTGCTGCAAGCAGCTGCGTTCGCGGCAGCAGCCAGCGGCCATTAGACACCATGAAAAGGGGCGCTAACAGCTCAGCTGCCACGCCCATGTTGCCCATTTAGCCCATGCTGCCCACGCTCAGCTAGCCAGCCCTCACGTTTTTCGCATTTGCTGTCATTTCAGCTGCCTTTGGCCTGATTTTTGTACGCTTTCATGCGGCTGTAGCAAAAATACAACAACAACAACAACAAGAATTGAGCTAGCGCGAGGAGTGCACGACTAAGAAATACGATACTCGGTCAGCTACATATGTATAGAAGGTGCTTGAACCGAATTGACAAACTGCGTGCTCAACTATTTTGGTGTGCCACATAATAGGCAATCGAGTTAATCGACATCGATAAATATCGATATTTGGGATATGTAGAGGATAAGTGATGGATAATGTACATATATGAACGTAAAATTTTATGAGGAAGCATAGCTAAAGTTCACTTAGAGAGGTTAGAGACGTACTTGTATAGACCCTGCAAGCACTAGAGCCGATAGTTTTGTTATAGATGTGGCTAAAGCCACTAGACTAGGCAGTCAACTATTCAAATGATTATATATTCGATTTGGCAGCTAATTTGTTATTATAAGAAAATATATTTACGAGCTATGTCTGAATCGATATTTATCGATACTACAAAAACTGAAATGTCAACTGGATAAATATAGCAGGAGCTATATAACACAGAAGAGCACTCAATGGGAAGGCCTGATATTGAGAGACTTTGCGAACTGCTTGAAATAGCTAAATACATATATAATATATATTCACTTGAGATATATATAAAGCTTTGATCTTATGGATCACATATAAATAGATGATCTATGATCTATAAGATCAAAGGTGTGCCCTTCCCTAGGCACCCAAACAGCCTGCTCAAACGTTGTCCATGCATTCAGGGTATTTATATTATACACTAAAAAAAACGAAAGCGAAAAGTGAGCGACAAAGTCGACCAGGGGGCGGCATGGACAGGGGACGCATTTGTGTGTGGGCGTGGCCGTGGTTTTGCTGTTGTTGAGCATGAAAAGCGTATGCCCGAGTTGCAATTAAGAAATTTGTCCGTTTGGCTTTGCGTCGCTGCGTCGCTTCGTCACGAATGAAATGAAATGCATTCAATTGAACAAAAATCTGCGACATTCACAAAAGGCGCAACCAGCTGCAAATAAAAAGCGAACGGAAAAAAAAAACCAACAAACCAAAACAGAACAGCAAACAGAAATAATACAAAAATCATAAAGAATTCGAGGTAAATGAAACCTTTTGGCAGTCAGCGAGGCAACAACAACAACAACAACAACAAAATATAATCCAAATAAAAGGTAGACTCGTAATACGCATTTATGCAGAGCTCCAGCCTGGAACTATGTCAACCTAAATAGCAAAAAAGCACATGTCTCCCACTCCCCTCTCTGCCTTCACTCCCCACCCTTCTCCTTCCATGATTCTGTGAGTTTCATTCAAGTTGAGCGCCTGAGCACCCTCAGCCATTGCCAAGTTCTATTTCTCTCTAGCATTTGATAATTATGAGTACACAAAGCGAACAGCTGGAGGCTGAAGCTGGCAGCCTCGCTGGTATATCTCCATTTCCCTAGATTTGCTTTGAGTTGTTTCTGGTGCAGCATCAAATGTCAATTATTTCATTCTGAGGGAGCTTCTGCCAGATCCTGAGATCTCGGGCAGTCGAGGGTAGTTCAAGCACAAAGAGAGGCAAAAGAAAGCGAAAGCTAAGCTGATACAGTTATGATGTGCATGATAAGGTAAATTGAAGGTAGCTTCAAGAAGCTAGCAGAGATACATAAGATTCTTTAGCCTAGGCATCAACTCACTGACAGAACTCGTATCAATAAAAATGCGAAAGTTATAGAAAAGATGGTAAATGAGAAGAGGAGAGATGTACTCAAATGTCAGATATATGTGCTCGACACTTCCATGGACGGCAAGTAGACTTCGGTTTCGCAGATCAGTGATACAAGATAAGCAACAAATGTTGAGCTCATCTCTTGTGGGAAATTCTTTTGTCAGAGCTATTCATCAGAGGGAAGTCGTGTATACAGCTTGCCTGCTTTTCCTTCAAGCTGATTTCAAATGGCTAAGAAAAGTCTTATTTGCGAGGTAAGTTCAAAATGATTATGATCTTAAAAATAGTCTTCATCAAACAATTAATCCCCTTGTCGAAGAACTTTAAATGATTATATTTTTATAGGCTTGTTCAGCGCTTCTCTCGACTTAAGATTCGCACTACTTTCTGAGCAGACCTCGGGCATGGTATACAGCATCGGATATGGCTGTCGTATATTGAGCAGGAGTCATGCAAATTAGAAATTTCTTATTGCCTCAGAGAGACCATTCAAGCATGAACCTGGCATTGACGGGGCGCTTCCTGACGCCGTCCAGTGGACTACGGGAGACCATTGAGGAATTTACGACAAAGACACGAGCAGAATAGGCTGGGATACACATAGGCATAGGCTGGGATATACAAATTTAGCTTGCTCTGTAGCGTCACACAGATCGCTTTGGCTCACCCATCGGGGTGCATTCCGGACCTTAAATGCTTCGCTCGACTCCAGCTGAAACTTGAGAGTAATCGCAATGCGACTGCAATCACTCGAGACTTGTATTGATATACATAGCGCTACAAGTCTATTGAGCTCTTTAAGCCCAGCACACCCCAGCTTGACTTTCAGTTGCTCAAAATAGATTCTCAGCTGTGCTTGATTAACTTTGGTGCTTCTGTTGGCGCGGAGTTAACTTTTTATGATAAGTTTGAGTCTGTATTTAATATGTAGTTTCCATAACTTTTCTTTTTTGCAGTTATAGAGGAGACAGAGAGAGAGAGAGCGAGAGAGGGAGCAAGAGATGGAGAGTTGTATTGATTGAACGGTCGTTGTCCTGTTGTGCCAGTTGTTTCAGTTCTCAAACGACGTGCGTTGCCTGAATGGGGAATGAAGCTAACTTTTGCCAGTTTGCCAGCCAGCTTGCTAGCCTGTTATCTGCCGCACTTCCGGTTTCCGGTGACACTTCCACAACAACAACAACAACAACAACTAGAAGTAGACGGCGTGAGGGCAACAACAAGCGCTTCCTGCACATCGTCGTATGACATTATGGGCACTTGAGCCATTGCCAGCAGCTGCCTGCCAGCCATTTGTTTGGCCCATAAATGTTTTGGCCTCATCTCTCTCGCTCTCGCTCCCTCTCTCGCTCTCCCTCTCCCTTACGTAAGTATGATGCCTCTACCCATTCCGCTCTCTCGCAGTTTTTGGCATTGTTGAAGCTCACACAAATTTGGCACGATTTATGCAGTGCCCAAAAAGTCATGTCATTTGGCTCGCAGTTAAAGCGCTACAAAAGCAAAATGCAACGCGCAGGTTGATCGATCAAAGTATAGCGAGCTAGAACATACCCTGTAGAGATATAATGTGAATATCATAGAGCATTTGCTATACTCGTAATAGGCAGAGTTGAAGCTGCTCTGCTGCCATTAGTTAATTCTATGGCCATCATATGAGGTTAAGTATCGATAGCTATGCATATCGATATCGTTTATCATTTAAGCATAGAACTTATCGATCTTTTGAATGGGAATAAGTGTTAAAGAACAGCTGCTGTTACTGCTGTGATACAAATTATATGCAAATATTAACCGAACTTTGATTTATATCTATTCATAGGAATATACTCCATAAGATTTTTACTGGAATTTCCAACTAGAGCAGAAAAAGGAGTATTTATTTGTGAAACTAAGCCAAGCTAAATATGAATATGAACTATATCGAATGCTGTTCATATAAGTTAAGCGCTCCCAGAGTGGGGTAGTAGTAGTGGGGACGCTGTGTTGGGCTCTTGTGAATAACTTTGTGTTCAATAAAATAGTATATTTTATATAATTTTGTAACAATAGATCTAAGCTCTCTCTCTCTCTCTCTCTCGTCCGATTTTAAGCTGAGCCACATCAGTTCTATTAGTTGGGTTCTCCCCTTGAATGATTGACTGGGCTCTCTAGCCTCCTTAGATGGGCGATAGTCTTAGTTTATATATTGATGTATTGCATGTCTCAAACTACCCCATAGCTGCACAGCCCAGAAATTACAGGGTACGATAAGTGCATGTTGCCATTTGGCTATGCCTTTAACTAGCCAACTAGACTTACAGCCCCGCCCCGCACAGTCCAGCCTCGCCCAGCACAGTCCCGCCCACCACAGACATAGTGATGCTGGCAGCTGGCAGACACCTGTGACGCTTGTCGCTGGTTGAAGTTCGGTTTGGTTAGCTGGTCATTTGGTCGGCTCTTGGTGGCTTTTGCAGCTTGTTGCATTTTTGGTTGCAGGCTTCCGCTGCTATTGCAGTCGCTGTCGCTGTTGCTGTCGCTGTTGCTGTTGTTGCCGCTTACCGCTGCTTAAATTACACACACTTCCGCTTTCCTTCCTGCAAGCGGCAACAGCTGCGTTTTGTTTGTTGCCCACGCCCGCGTGCTTGCCGCCCACCCCCGCTCCCTTCCCACAGGCCTCGCCCCATGCCGTCGAGTTCGGCTTCCTAAACGGGTTTTGTCAAATTGTAACCGGGGCAATTCGGAATATTTCCACCGCTGCCTATCCACTACGGGCCACTCACTCGCTTCCTTGCATTCACAATGCGTCTAGAGTTCTACAACTGTTATACGGCTGCACATTTAGTTGATGCTATACAACTTAGCCATATTTTGACAAACTTATGCACTGAAATGCTCAGTAAGTTAATGAAAAAGAACTGTTATACAACTGTTATACCAGTGTCATACTGTATGTCAATATTGTAATTCAATCAATTACGGCAATCAACATGGCAGCTTATGCAAAGTACTTTTATAATGGTTATGCCCGGTCATGAAACTGTTATACAGATGCAACTTCAGTTCATACTACTTATTAAGCTGAGTCATATTTCGCATAATTGTGTTTTGGAGTGGATATATCTTTAATATATACAGTACTGCTTACAGTAACTGTTATACAGCTGTATAATATTTTTAATGGGGCTCTCAATCTCAGCTGTGAGACGTTGACTTTAATCACATCTTAGTAATATAACGTAATGCGTATTAAAAACAGTTACAAGCTGTTATACAACTGTTATACGAGCCACAGATTGCACGATTAGCTAACCTAAATCACACTTTTATTACTCGCCCAAAACTGTTTCAGAAGCGAGGAAGTTTATAATCAGTTTAGGGCCTTCCATTCACTGTTATATTAAAACCCAACAGCTGTTCCTGCTGTTAATTCGGGCTCAGTAAATCTTATTTATGTCGCCTCGGGCCAAGCCTATGCCAGGCTGGTCAGACGAACGGCATCTAGATGGTAGTGTAGCCCCTAGCACCTCTTCCCCTCTCGCCGAAAAATTCCAAATGGTACATTCAATTACCGTTATACTAAATGCATTCCCGTGTCTGAGGTTTTGCGTTTTCTGCTTCTTTTTTGCCACTCAGCGCTCCGAGCACTGCAGATGATGTTGGCCCCGAAAACTTTTGGCCAACTGGCTACGCATTAAGTGCCACAGCTCCCAGCTCCCATCTCCCAGCTCCCAGAGCCCTGAGCCGATTTCTTCAGCTTCTCTTTGGAATTTGGCTGTGCAAAGTTTTTGCTGTTTCTTTTATTATTATTATTTGGTTTTGTTGTTGTTTTTGTTTTTGCTTGTCAAAAATTAATTAGGCTAATTAAAACGTTAGCTGGCAGCGCAATTCGACGAGAACTTCAAGTTCAAAGTTATTTCGCACAGTTGATTGAATGAAAACTTTGCCACCTGACGAAAAGCGAGACAAATAGCTGACAGAGCGAGTGGGGAAGGTAGAGAGAGAGAGGGAGAGAGAGAGAGAGGGAGAGAGAGAGAGAGGGAGATAGATGTTGAGCATTGGCGAGCAAAATTAATTAACGTGTCCTTGATGTCCAGCCGCATTTGTTAGACGGCCAACAAACGGCATTGCGTCTTTTCATTTCTATTTTTTTTGGCAAATGCCAAACAATTGGCCAAAACTGAAAACATAATTAAGACGTCTTTGGCTTTGGCCTGGTCTCCGCATTTCGCTGGCCGTCCTTCACCCCTCGCCCTCGTTTTCTCTTTATTTTTTGTCGGATTTTTTTTTTTTTTTTGTTTTTTTGAGCCCCTCAAGTCTTGAAATCAATTAGCGCCCATCACTCGAGCGCTGCATTTCGTTTGTGGCCAAGAGATTTGGGTCACATCGAGTCCAACTGAAAGCAGCAAAAAAAATTGTCGCAATTTAAACATTCGTTGCGTCGCCTGCAAATAGGCTTCGCCTTTGCCTTTCTCCTTCCGCCTCTCTCACCCTTCCTATTTTCTTTCCTCCCTTTTGCAGTTTTCCTTCGTCCGCTTTTAAATTCGTGAACTTTAAGCAGTTTTTTGCTCATCTTTTTCTACTTCTTCTTCTTCTTCTTCTTCGCTTTTTTTTTACTTGCACCCGCAGCCCTTGGCAAAGCTGCGTGTCAGCGTCAACGACTCACGACTCGTGACAGTCGCAGCTGCTGTCATGTGCAGTTCCACAGGAGTGTCATAATTGTATGCGTGTGTGTGGATGTGACAGTGCGTGTGTGTGTGCGCGAGTGCGAGTGTCTGGGTGTGTGTGCTTTCATGGGCCAACACTTTTTGGTTGATGTGGTTTGTTGAAGATGCGCGTATGCAGTAGTTGAGCTCTGCATAGCTGAGCATGTACCAAGTAGAGTTAACAGCTATGCAGCGGGGCTTTGAGTATAGCTATATAACATTTTGTAGAACAGTTGGGCCCACAGCTTAAAAACTACATTGTATGAACATTTGCATACGAGTTTCAATACATCCTTGTTTAGTTGAGCATGTAACAAATAGAGTATAACAGCTAAGCAGTATGGCTTTGAGTATAGCAGTTTGTAGAACAGTTTGCTTTACAGCATACAACTTAAATAACACATTGTATAACAGTTTGCATACAAGTGTTATTACATTGTTGTATAACCGTTGGCTTAACAGCGCATATTGACTGATTTGTATAACAGTTTCAGTTTGAGACTATAAGCTGTCTAAATATGAGATCTTATCATTTCTTGAATAGTTTGTATAACAACTAAATTTAGTATAACAGTTTGTATAACAGTTTGTATAACAATATGTACAACGCTTGAATAGCATAGAACAGCAATGTTATGCTCATATAACAAACGGATTTCAGTTATTTGAGACATTGAGTGGGATTAATTGTTAAACAGTTTTTATAGTTTCTAGAAAGTAATACTATGTAATACCACTATCAATTCTTATGTTCTCTTCTGTAGCCATGTACAACAATTGCCTAGTTATATGCTTTGCCTGATTGCTACTCTGAGTGTTATACAACAAGCAAACAGCTGTCAGCCTTCCATGATCCCCTCAGTGTCAGTAAAGAGAACTTTCAAGCGAATTAGCCGGTTTCTTCTCGCATATCAGCCAGCTGTAAGTCGGCTCACTTCTGACAGCAGCAGTAGCATTCGATTACGCCAGTTCACATGTCCAATCTCCCACCCAATACAGCTTGATCCGACTGCCATTTGACTTATACGAGAAATTTGTCTAGTTCTAGGAGCCTGTCAACGCACTTGAAGCGAACATGAAAAGATATACAGCCATAACGCGTATAACTGTGGATTGTGAACTATCAGATACGCTAGCTGAGTGGCCAATAAAATATCGATGAGGTATGAAATTTGTATACTATATAGAATCCAATATAATCTAGTAGATAAAATATACGTTTTGATATATTAGTTTTATTCGTAAGTCTAGCTATCATAAACATATGCCAATCTGTTCTAAATGAAGCTATGTATATTACGTAGTCTAGCTGTCATATATGTTGGGCAACTTTGATTATTATTCAATATGATGTGCTTATCCACATACCCATTAATATCTGCTATAGTTAAAGGCACAGATTAAATATATCTATATATATGTTATAATCTGTTATACATATAGATGCCCATTCTATCGAGCTGATCCAAAGACCATATAATTATATGTCATACGACACAGAGTACTCTCTATGTTAGTGTATCAAAAAGCATATCATATATGAGTCTAGGGAAGAAGCTGACAGCTGAATGTGAACAAAGATGCGAATGGGAACGTGAATGAGGATGAGGACGAGGATGAGGATGAGGATGTGCATGTGAATGTGGACAACAGTAAAACTGCAAACAGCTACCGGGAAAAGCGCTGCTTTGACACAGCGACGACCAAACGAACGCACACAGAGCAAGAGAAATAGAGAGAGAGAGAGAGAGAAAGAGAGGGAGACAGAGAAGAGGAGGGAAAGACGGAACGGGAGATATGTGCGCTCGTAACATGCGCACACTAATGCACACCTGGGGCTCTTGCATGTTGAAGCACTTTTAGCCACCTTTGTGCCGTTCGTGTGCTTTGTTTCTGGCGGAAAGGTCGCCATCAACCATCAGCTCCACTTCAGGCCCCACTGGTCCGTGTGCCACGCCCCTTACGCCGCCCGCTGCTCTCAGTCCCACCTCAGCTCCAATGAGTCGACGCGTTTTGGCAAACGCTTTCGTTTCGGCTTTGCACTTTTCGTTTTAATGAAGGCATTTAGCAATGCGATGTCGATGTCGATGCCGATGTTGATGCCGCTACCGTTACCGTTACCGTTACCGTTGCCAATGCTGATGGAGAAACCCGAGTCGGTCGTGTACACATGCACACAAGGATATTGCTGTTGTTTGGCCGGGGACTTGACCTTTGGCCCCCACCTTTCGGTTGCAGCCAAAGCCAATGGATGCGAATGCCATTTGAGTGCTGGGGGCAAATCAAAATTCAATTGATCTGGCTGTAGCGAGTGCCAGAAATCAACAGCTGAAGTGCCATTGACAGCTATCTCGACCTCTAATTGATTAACAACTGTTATACAACTGTCATATAATTGACGTGTGTACCAAACAAAAATGTGGCATGTGCATTTGCAGGCCTTGATTCGATTGTAGCGCATACAATGAGCACACAGTTTGCATGACTGTTATACTCTTCTAACAGCTGTAACGGTTGTAAAATGGCCTTAAAGCATAAATTAAAATGCTATGAGTGAAAATTAATATAGAGCACATCGTTTTTCACACTATTATAACTGTTATACAACTGTTATACAACTGTTATACAACTGTTATACAACTGTTATACAACTGTTATACGACTATTGTACTTCTTTCTCAACATGTAATTGGTAAAACCTTATATTATACAACTGTTATATGCATCGTCCGCAAAAGTTCTGCTTTAACTGTTATACCAGACATCTAACCAATTAATCCTGGTAGCTGTGGCTGCAGGCTAAGCTCATACATCATTGTTTACCCAAGCAATTCACTGTTATGTAACCACAATTCAACTGTTATACAATTAATCTCAGCCTCCAACCACGCGGCCTGACCTTCGATATGGAAGGTCACTCTACTTGTCTGTCTCACTGGGCAAACTACTAAACAATTGAAGTTGGCCGCAAGCAAATCAATCCAAGAACAATGCTCAATGGGGCATTTGGGCGGTGGGGCGTGGCAATCAGTGATGCATTTATCAATTTAGATGCGCCCCGCAGCACTGATGCCAACAATGGATGCCAAGAGACTCGATTTGACACGACCGACAGACAGTCCAAATGGGCGTGCCACAATGACGGCTAACAAACCTGAAGATAGCGCCATGCCATGCCACGCCCCAGCGAGAGGGAGTGAGAGGGGGCGAGAGAGTGGGAAAGGGCAACACTTCCGGCTGTTTGGAGGCAGCTACTAAAGCCCATTGCAACTGTTTGGCACAACAATGAGGCGAGTCGCCAGCCTCAGTCCCCTGTATGCTGCTGACCCTGTTGCACCTGCCCTGCACCTGCTGCACGGACAATGGCCAATTGAAGCGGCCCCCTCGCTCCGGCCACCCGCGCCAGCATCGTGCTCGTGCTCGTCGTCTGCCTGGTCTCTAGAGTCTTCGCATGGGGTACGTTATAATTACAACCGCAGGCACTCTGCCGGCCCCGGGGTAGCTGGCATTGTTTGCTTCCATCGTCGAACAACTGAAATGCTACGGCCCTGGCCTTAAACACAATAACTAGTGAATAGCAGCAGCTGCTGATGCTGCCTCTTCCTCTTCCTCGTTATCTGTTTCTTCCTCCTTTTGCTTTTCTTTTCGACTTGCAACTTTTTTTATTCTAGATCTAACTTTAGATGCTAAGATGCAAACGCGACTCGTCTATATATAAATTATAAAACTATGCAAATTGCCAGAGAGCGAGACAGAGCGAGCGAGGGAGAGAGAGAGAGCGCGAGGGCTATAAATTTCAGATAATGCATCTCTAGCGTGTAATACAGCCAGCATTTGTAGCACATGTGTTATTCCAGCACTACTCACCAGGTGCAGCAGAGTATATCCATTGGGCTGACTACATTGAACTGTGTAGAAAGAGTTAAATTGCTAGCATGACGATTATCACACTAATATCTAACTGTTATACGTATTTCTGGACTGCAAAAAGTATTTATATACGATCACATCAATGAGAGTGCTAAATTCAGGGGTAAAGTTAAGCTAAAGCATAGACAGGCGACTTGTACACGACTGTTATACAACTGTTATACGGCCAGTGCAGACTTAAGGCGGGAAATGCCAGCCAAATTCATGTAGTTGCAAGCAATTTGAACTACTTGCACTTTGATAGAGCATGCTGCAGTCGCTTATGCCCCTCGCCCATTTATTTTTTTCTCACATTTTTGCAAGCAGCTCAGCTGGCAAAAGTTGGCGTCCTCTAAGTATTTTCGCCAGGTAAACTGCAGCTGGATGATCGATGCTGTTGTGGCATGCAACAAACATATGAGACGAATGAAGATGTGTGCATAGACACAGAGAAAGCGAGTGAGAGAGAGAGGGAGAGAGGGAGAGAGACTTACACCCATAATCATCATAATGCGGGAACTTGAGCAACTATGAAGTAGCTGCCAGTTCCCTTAGAGTCTCTTGGATTGTCTTTCCTTTCAGGCTTCACTTTCACTGTCAGCATTGATGTTAACCTTTTGGTGTTTCGTTCTCCATATTCCCATGACCGAAACTTTCATACTTTGCCCTCCACGGCCATATGAAGTCCATGTAGACTTTGGCTACTGAATTTTGCATAGTTGGAATACAATTAGCATTTGGCTGGCTTCCTTTGCAAATGTTTTGTTAACGGAACAAAGCCAGAGGACCTTCAAAATATGGACTCGTATCTGAGCGAGCCCCAGTCTACCGCTCCTATCCACTATCTATGTCTCTCTCTCTCCCTCTCTCTGTCTCTCTCGTTTTTAACTGTAAATTTCATGCAAGGACAATTTCATTTCTAATTTTGGTTTTTACTTTTTCTCTCTCTCTCTCCCACTCACTCTCTGTCTGTCTCTGTCGCTCTCGATTCACTTTTGACTTTTGCCACAGAGCTGCAAGGTCAGCAGAGTAACAGACAGCTGCTGCTGCTGCTGCTGCCCACCCACACACCTCCACCTGCTGCACACCTGTGTGTGGCCATGTGTGTGTGTGTCCCCATTTATAACTGTCTGCCCTGGCTGGCAAAATTCATGTAGTTGAACTATTTCCCGCTTGTTGCTCGACTGCGCTTTGTGCGCTCTTATCAGTCAAAGCAACTGGGGCAAGGGATGGGGCGGCGGCTGCCAGCGACTACAACAAACAGAACTGAAATAAATCGATAATTAGCCAACCGAAGTGCGGCCACAAAATGACAATCAATCCGGCAATCGTGGTGAATGCAATGCGCCACGCACCACGCACCACGCGCCACGCGGCACGCGCAACACGCATACGCCACGTTGACAAGCAACAATTTCTCTGCTTGCATTGCACAATTTGTTTTGTGGCAATAAATCAAAATTGCAAAAATTGCATTCGATTTAGTCCAGCGCCAGCGCATTAGAACTGAGCGCGTGACTCGTGCATATCGCATGGCTCACGAGCACGAGACATAGAGACGTAGATTTCAGCATATGAAATGAATCGATTGCATCTCAAAGTGAATTTATCGATTAAGCAACGTGGGTATATCGATATGGGGATCTAGAATAAGGGCAGAGGCATATTGATATGGGGATCTAGTGTTAAATGAGAATTAGTTGCATACCTATCAAGTAATAGAAATTATCAGCGTATTTCATACTGCTCATTCGGAATACATCGATCAAGTGCTATCGATTTATATCGAAAAGAGAGAAAAGAGCGTGTATATTTAGAAGACCTACATCTCTCACTTGATAAGAAGTCCCTCTCTCTCTCTCTCACAGTCTAGCTCTTACTCTCTGTTTATTTTTTCTCTAGTTATCTATCTCTCTCGCTCTATGCCTCTCCCTGTCTCTCTCTCTCTCACTCTTAATCTCTTTCTCTCGCTCCCCTACGAAATACTATCTATATTTGATAAGAAGTCCCTCTCTCTCTATATATATATATCTCTCTCAGTCTCTCGCAATCTCGCTCTCTCAATCACTCACACTCTCTCGCTACCGCTCTTTCTCTCTACTTCTCTCTCTCAATCTCTTTCTCTCTGTCTCTCTCCCTCTCACACACTCTCTCCCTCTCACACACTCTCTCTCTCTCTCTTTCACTCTCAATCTCTCCCTCTCGCTCTCCTACGAAGCACTATTTCCTATTCCTATTCTTATTCAAATCACATTTACAATACATTCAATCAATCTAAAAAATTTCAATGCATATCCGCTAGCTCCCCAATCCAACGGGCCCTCCCTCCATGAGCACCGCTAAAACAACATTGCACAGCACTAACGAAAATATCGACTGGACAGACTGGACATTGATGATGGCCGGCGAATCCGCTGGTGGCATATTTAAATAGGTTGCATTATAATGAAATTATTTAATGCTAATTACAGCTAAGTAAACAAATAACCGCAGCCCGACAGACAACAACAACAACAACAACAAACTAGAGGCAAACAAACGAACAACTGGCGACAGCTGCGACAGCCTGAATGCTAAATAATTCAATTGGAATTGAGAATTTTGAAATTTGAAAAGTTGAGTCGCAATATCGAGATGCCAAAGGCAAATGCCAAAATGTCCGATTTAAGCTCTATTTTGTCTCTCTCTCTCTCTCTCTCTCTTTCTGTGGGTTCTGTCATCCTCTAGGCGTTGCCATTCAATAAAACTAATGAAATTTTCTTAGCAACGACCTTCAGCCTGTCGGAAAAGTGTCGGCACTTGGAGGCACTGGCAAAGCCTCCCGTGGCTTAGCATGCAATTCAATTAAAGTTGCATAAGGCCATCTCAAACGGAGGCCAAACAATGGCTGCCCAGCCGGCAAGTGAGAAATCTTTTAGCGAACAATATGAGACCTTGCCGGATGCGGTTACAGAGCAAACAAACAAATGGTCCGAGCCAGGGGTAGCCTGTCAGCCAGCCATCCAGCCATCCAGCTAGCCAGCTAGCTAGCCGGCCTCATAGGGGCTTGTCGCTCTATCGATTTTCGTGACAGGCGGCTTAGGCCCGTCAAGTGTGAGCTACTAAATTGTCTTGTCTTGGCCAAATCAGAAGATGCACAGCAGCTTTTAGCCAACAGTGAATCGCTCGGATTCGGAGATTGGGATACGCCTCGCGGACTGTTTAATCTATTTAAGACTTTCAATTGAGATGATAAGCTTCACTGTACTTTCCATTATTTCTCTGCTATCTTTTCTTATCCCATCTTCTCTTGCTCTCTCTTACTTTCCGGACTTCTCTTCTTGCTTCTTCTCGCTTTTCTCTCTTATTTTCTGATACTATCTCCTCCTTCTTCTCCCACCACACTTTCCCCATGTTCTCTGTCTAGCGTCGTCTCCTTTCTACCTTCTCATTTCTCTCTTTTTTTCCTATATTCGCAGATCCTTACTCTCTGTTCCTCTATTCCTTCTTCTACCTTGTCGATTCTCTATTCTCCTCATCTCTCATTACTCGCTCCCGCTCCAGTCCGAGCCAATTGTGACAGCTTCTGGGGTAATGCGAATTCATGGCATAGCAGGCGTATCAAATTACATGTCGCTCAGCGCCAGCTACAAGTCAATTGGCAACAGCACTAGAGCTTCTCGGTCCCCCCAAAAGCACGCCCACAGCTGCCAAGTTAAATGAAGTCAAAAATGTAAATTTCATTTGGCGCCCACGCCGAAAGTCTGCATCGCGCTGCGAAAGTCGAGACTCGAGATACGCAAACTTCTAGCCGCAACGTCTTGTAAGTCAGTTCCGACCAAAAATATACGCAATTAGGCTAGACGGTCTATGTGTGTGCAAGTGTGTGTGTGTGTGTGTGTGTGTGTGTGCAGGCAAAGCAGCTGTTGCTCTAGCTGGAAGGACATGAGCTCTGACTCTGTCGGCATGTTCTCGGTTGCTACTGCTTGCCTTAGGGGCTACCAGCAACATGTGCTACACACACACACACACACGCACACACATATGCACACTCACAATGTGTGTGTGTGTGTGTGTGTGTGTGTGTGTGGGCGTTTAATGGCAATTGCTGGCTTTGTTGCCAAAGCACTTGGCAAACAAAGTTTGCGCCGCGTCTAAGATTGCAAAATTAATTTGCGCAAATATTTTGCATGCGGACCGACTAGCAAATATACCAAACGAAATACTGAAATCCACAGGAATGCGCAACAGTAAAAGAAAATACCAGAAAAGCTTAGTTTAAGCAACCAAATAGCGGTATTCCCCTTAAAGGTAATTTTGTTAGTATTTTTCTGGTATTAAATGTGATTGTTAATATAGGAAACTACATAAATACTGAAAATATACTGCATTTGGAGCACCAGCTTATTGAATACTGGACACAATTGAGCGAATATATCAAACAAAATACGGCAAAAGTATAAAAATACCAGATGAGCTTATTTCTGGTATTAAATTTGAGCCGAAATGTACTGCATTTGGAGCACCAGCTTTTTTAATACTGAGCACAATAGACCGAATATACCAAACGAAATACAGCAATCCATAGGAATGCTAAGTCATAAAATAAAAATACCAGATGAGCTTCACTTAAGCAACCAAATAGCGGTAATTCCCTTAAAGTTAATTTTGTTAGTATTTTTCTGGTATTAAATGCGATTGCTACTATGGGAAGCTATATAAATACTGAAAATATACTGCATTTGTAGCACCAGCTATTTTAATACTGCACACAATAGAGTTTCAGAGTAAGTAATACCATAGAACAAGAAAATACCAACACTCGACATACCTAAAAGACCGTCAGAAAATACAATATTCATATATTCAATATCAATAAAATACCAACCAAAAAAATTGACAAATTACAAACACAAAAGTGAAATACCAAAGGGAAATTAAAACAAATTGACCAAGTAATTATAGCCAGAGCAGTAAATTAATATACCAACAATACAAGGGAAAGTACCCAACCAACCTAATATGCTACGTAAGCAGAAGAAAGCCCTCAGAGAATGTGGATAGTCAACAGATTAACAACATTGTTAACCGAAGGAATCACTTCCGAAAATACCAACGAAAAATACCAACAAACACAAGGTAAACAAACAACGAGAGAACTTTACAAATTGCCAATACAAAAGCGAAGCAAAGTAGAAAGAGAAAATTAACAAAGTGGTCAAAAGCTGCCATTCAGCGGCAAAAGATACCAGCATAAAAAATACTAAAAGCGAAAAAAGCGCTCACTTAATTGAGTCAACAGCATAAGTTGCAGCTAGAGCAGGAGTGGGAGCAGAAGGACAGTCGAACAAGGACACAGCACTGCTAGCAAATGGATGTGATCACATTAGACTAATGAGCTAATGGAATAACCACAACTCATCCAACAATGCCAAAACCAATGTCCACGCTTCGAAATACCACCGCCCACCCTCCCTCTCTCCTCTATTGCACCGCCTTTGCCTTTGGCCAGGCAATTAGAAACCTCCTCGGCGTCCTCGTCGTTCTCGTCGCTGTCGATTAGTCATTATTAACTTTGAATGCCAAATGAATGATTCATTTGCCTGCTGACTCAATGAGTCTGACAACAATTGTACGACAAACACTAGTTGAGTTTTAAACTAATTTCGAATAGTCAGATGGGTCTATTTGTCGGGCAGGCAAGGCAGGCAAGCTGAGAGATGGATATGTGAAGGCTACTTCTAATCAGAGCTGTATTAAAATGATAACAAAGTAGCTCAATAAAATTTCGATAAATCGATATATCGATATACATGTATTTCTATCGAAAGGCGATTGTTAGTCATTGATAAACGAACTTTAACTTTGAATTGATAAACGAACTTTAACTTTGAATAGAGCTGTTAGTAAATGTAAAATGATTTGGTTGCTCTTGAGCCACCCTTGAGCTACTATCGATTATTTTTGTCTATCGATAGCTGAACGTTTCTTATTTACATAGAGTTTCCCAAGCTATCTACCTCCATGCTATAATAATGCAATTCATAGAATTTCACTTTTATATACACATCTACACAAATTAATCGACACTGAACATATCGATAACAATTACATTTCACAAAAGCTCTTTCACATGCATAATTGCGTCGCATTATCATTATTGGCAATCATCAAATTGCGCCCAAAGTGAGAGAGGGTGTGCCGTAGTTTGGTTGAAATTTCATCAGCTTCGTCTGCTTTTAGCATATGCTTTTTCCACTCTAGAGCCTGCATTACGGATCATGGGCTTCTAATTGCAGCTAATTATGGCTGACAACAAATTGGTTTCACGTGTTTGCGCAATATGCATAATACGGGCAAATTAGTTGACTGATGCACTAGCTAGATGCTATTTGATATAGCTGTGAGCCCAGTTGAGTATGATATGTAAACTTTTGCTATGTACACCCAGTTAAATAGATGCTTTCTAGAAAGGAATTTCAGTTCTATTAAGTTCCCATAAAGTAAACATGCTCTATCAATGTACTATATCTCTATAAACAGGGTTAAGCCTAGTGACATTTCTTTTCTTTCGGTATCTCTACACAGGTTGCTTTATGAGCTCTTCGTGAAGTTCTAGTTTTAAAAGTTGGTAAACTTGTATCCTTCCGCTAGAACTCTGGCATAACAAGTGTTCTACAAGCTACCAAAACTTCCGATTCGATTGTGATAAAATATAAATAGAGACTCAATGTAAAGAGAAAAAGATTATTTCGCTTGAATAAATCGTCATAAAAAGAGAAAAGTTTTCTATAAAATTTCAACATAAGCTACTTCATAGAACTATTACAGGGTATTTGCGGTGCATCCAACTAAAGTTCATAAAACTTTGTTGCGACAAATGTTCAATAAATTTGAACAAAACTCGCACTCGAAATAACATATAAAATGTGTTGTTTTCTTTTTTTTTTAGTTATTTTGTTACGGTTGCGGTGGGTGTTGGAGTAGTGCAGATAGAGAGTGAGGTGGTAAATAGGTGGGGGGTGGGGGGTGGTGGGTGCTTGGTGCTTTGTTGGCAGCATGTGGCAGCTGCGTCATGGAAAAACTCGCGTCACTGGCATTGGCAATAAGTAAATAAATAAATAAATCATTTGTGTGCATAGCCAGCGATATATATCGATAAATAGAATTGGTGTGTGGGTGATGGTGGGTGGTTGGCTGGCTGGATGGAAGTGTGGGTGGTCAACAACAACAACAGCAAGCACTACACATGTCACACATACAACACTTGAAAGCAAATTGAACTTGGCTGGCGCCTTTTGGGCTCAGCTACCGCACGTAACACATGGCGTATACTTGATATTCTGATATGCCATATGATATGCGAGAGTGCGAGTGTATGCTTGTGGCAGTATGTCATATCTTGCGCTTTTATCACTCACACACACACACACGTACACAGTGAACTATTTTTAGACTGAAACATTTAACAAAAGATTGATATATATAACTGTATATGCGAGACTTGCCATTAGCTCTCTCTATATGAATACGTTTGTTTCTGCACAGTGAATTTTCCATTCGCCATGCAACTGAAGAATTTTGAAACACATTAAGAAAACACCAATTGAGTATATCAATTCACTCAATACCCTTTAAAACTTAAAGTGAAGTTTCCACAGATACAAAGTATTTGCCTTAACAAACTTCTTCTTTTGGGTAATGTACCAAAAGAAATAAAACATTTTTAAGCACAAGCAAATGCGCTTGTTAGTTATATACCCACGCTCCCACTTGTCTGCAGGGTATTAAAAATATTTTTATGATATATATATATGTATTTCGAAAAGCAATTTGGCTTTTTGGCATGCCGGGCTTTTCCTGCCTGTCTCGCCAGCCTTTGCGCCTTTCAAGTGTCCATCAACATATTTGACAAGTGCGCTGATTTACCCCAGCCCCCACCCCTCCGTCGCTCGCCCTCCCTCCCGCTGCTTTGCTTCGCTGCGTATACCCTATGTATAAAGGCAGCAAACACTGTGGTTCTCTCTCTCTCTCTCTCTCTTTCTCTATCTATCTCTCTCTCTCTCTCTCTGTGTTTCTGTGTGTGTGAGTCATTATTTGGTCATGCTTGCAATTTCCGTTGCCCCATCCCTGGTGCACCCACCCACGTACTCCCACTCTCTCTCTCCCTCTCTCTCTCTCTCTCTCTCTCTCTCACTGGCTCTCCCTCTGGTGTCATCCATCTATGTAGTTGACTCTGCTTTGGCCGTACCGGAACACGGAAGCTTGTCCAATGTCATGGCCCCCTTTGCTGTTCACTTTCGGCCCCACCCCCACCGCCGCCGCCAGGTGGCGTCGCCGCTGTCCTAATGAATAATGCAACAGATGAACTGACAAAACAGATGAGCAGCCGGCAGCCAGCAGACCATGCCACGCCCTCGCCGCACCACACAGCCTCCTTCTGCTGCTCTTCAGCAACATCAGCAAACTTTGCTCAATGAAATATTTAAATCGAAATGCCATCTCTATCTCTTTCGCGCGCTAACTCTAGCTCTCACTCACTCTTGACTCCCTCGACTCTCTCTCTCTGCTCTCGTTGTCTCCAGCTTGAGCAGCTGCTGTCGCAAAATAGCTAAAAAGGAACCGGAGCTAGCTCAAGTGTTCTACTCGGGATTGGCCAACTAGCAGATAGCCTAGAGGGCATAGACCTGGCTGGATAAATGAAAATTGTATTCCCAAGTATATAATCGACTTTAACACTTACAATATAAGCTATAAGAGGTAAATATACAAGTTCACCATTTATCGATTTTTATCGATTTTATGGAAACTTTATTGAATCCATGATTTGAATCAAGTCTAGATCGTTCTATGAGCTATTTGGTAAGATTAAAATGAATATGAACGTATAGATAGGTGGATTTATAGATGGACTTATAGATGGATCGATTGTTGCTTCTATGGTCTCAGTTCATTTTGAAAAACTTATAACTTTCGTAAGCTCCGTCACAAGCCAAAAGCTGCCCTTCTCTGTTTGGTTGGACTTGATGAGGTTCTTCATATCAAATTATTCCAAAGAGTTGAGACTGCTTGAATTTAGTTCGCATTATATATGTTAAAAATGATAAATCTATCATAAAATATAATATTAAGAATCATACACAATACAATTTATAATGGGTATTACTTGTCCAACTATTCATCCCAAAGATTTGTCCTAGCTTGGCATAATTTTTAGTCAAATGCGAGTCTGGCTAATTATGAATGGTATTCAAGTGAGAGGTATATGTAAAGCTAGAGGCAGATAGACAGCAGAGAAAAGAGAGATACTTTTCTAGAACAATTAAACGGTGTTTGAGCTCTACGCCATCTTTTTGCGCCATGTAATAATAATAATTACTTGAAGTAAGCCCATTCCTTTTCTCTCTCTCTCTCTACCTCTCTCTTGGCGAGCGCCTCTCTCTGCCATTCTCAACTGGGGACCGTTGTGTAAGCGAAAACTATGCAAACATTGTGCATTTAGCACAATTAATCAAATATTTTTATTGAATTCTTGTGTGTGGCTGGCAAACACTGAGCAAAACCAGCGACAATTGTTGGGTTAAGCTGCCATATCACATGACAAGCGAGAGAGTGAGTGAGATAGAGAGAGAGAGGAAGAGAGTGGGACCGTGGGCTGTTTGGTATCTAGGGGCTGATGACCATAGGCAGCTGGCTGAGCCTTGGGCGCGTTAATGGGCCGGCTGACAGTGTGCCAAACAAGCAAATGCTCAGCGAAATGATGAATGACATATTAGAGTGTGTGTGTGTGCGAGCAAATGTTTGCCTGTTAAAAACATAGAGTGAAAGAGACAGAGACAGAGACAGAGACAGAGGCAGAGAGGTCGAGTCATATTTGCTTTTGGCTGAAAAGTTGGCGACGCGCTCGTGTCCAGGTCTGTCATAAATCGCATTTGTGCATTTGCATTAGATGCGGACCGTTGCTTCGCATGTGGCAACAATGTCAAAACTTACAACAACAACAGCAACAACAACTGCAACAGCATCAAACATCAAATCAGCCGCTGTTAGAGACTATCATCTAAATGCAAATGCCGCCTAAGCCTTTATGCAAATGCGATTCGTGTCTAGAACTCGGAATATGTGAGCGCATTCAGCATATGTATATACATATGCATACATACATACATACATACATATATATATATACATACACATAGAGGAGCACTCGACTCGGACCATAAGTGGAATATGCACTCTGCCATCCATGCATATTGCATTGGCTGTGCCCTTTGCCTGAGGCATTGCCATTGCCATTGGCGTTGCCTTTGACTTACGCTTTGGGTTTTAATTTTGATTTTATGGCCTAATGCGAGCACAGAATGTGAGCAGATTAACACACACACTCACACACACACACTCACACACACACACTCACACACACACACTCACACACACACACTCACAGAGACAAAGAGAGAGAGACAGGACCATGTTGAGCCATTCGACAATGCAGAAAACTAAAGTCAAACAAAGCTAGCTGACTATATCTGTGTTATCGATAAGTTATCGATATATGTTAATAACATTTGCTCATAATTACAAATTCAGCTTGCTTTGAGCAGTTTTTTAGCGTAAGCCATCTTAAAAATGTCTGTCATTAACCTATCGATAAATCGATAAGCCAACAAAGGATTTCCATACATTTTCCAGAAGCAAAACCGATTTTCCCCACATTATTATCGATGGGTATACAACATATTCGTTACCTTCTATTCGGCATTCCCAAAGATGAACTGAAATCAGCTGAAGCGCATGCAGCGCACGCCTCGATAAATCGATAACTCGATTGTTAAGCGATAACTTACTTGCTGAAAAGAGAAGAGAAAGAAAAACAAAGCCAATTAGTTTTCGCTTATTATATACATACTTAGTAGATCAAGATTAAAAGCCTGCAAAAGTTATCGATAATACTAACATAGAATTGCTTCACATAATTTTAAAACTATGCTCTTAATTAGCAAACCCAAATAAACAATTTGCACAGCTAAAATGCTTCAGACAATCATCTGCAATTGTTATCGATAACACGATAACACGATACCTTTCTATGTGTATTGTTAGTTTTCATAAAATGCTTTCAAATAACATTAGGGACTTCAAGCAGCATTGTTTTAGCACGCCTAGCACTGGCTGCTCCTTAAGCTAATCGATAACTAAAGCGACGTTTATCGATAATAGGAGAGCAAGACTTTGCTTAATGGCGTGAAGCAAACATATGCACGTTAATTGGATCATAGGTCAAACATTTTCATGACAGAGCTTGCTTTTATATATTCCCCTCTCTCTCTCTCTCTCTCCCTGTCCCCCGCTCTGTCTCTTTTTCTCTCTGTCACACACAAAGAGATTATCGATAACAGTCGTTTTTTGTTAGCCTTTGTATGCGGCTGCTGCTGTTTTTGTCGTCAGCCGGCTGGCGCGTCCTCCTCGGAGTCTTTAAATAACGTGTGCTGCCGCGTATGAGCTTGGGTATGTGTGCGTGTGTGTGTCTGTGTGTGTGTGAGTGTGCGTGTGACTCGCTTACGCCGTTAGCATCAACTCTGACATCGCTGCCTCTGCCATCAACTCATGCATCTTGGCGTCTTGTAACGCTTCGCTAAGCCCTTTGTCTGCCACACAAGTGCAATGCTTGTGTGTGTGTGTGTGTGTGTGTATGTGTGTGTGTGTGTGTTTGCTGGAATGTGTGTGCTTCACGATTTATGTATTATGCAGGCTTGTCATTTGTTTGTTTATAGCGCGTCGCACGTCTGACATCATTCAATTGAGACGAAGGCGCCGACAGCTCTTTGAAGTTGAAGACTTTAATGTGAACGGCAATAAGGACCTGCCTAGCCCCGCTACCGCTCTGACTTGCCAGATGTCCAGAAGCTAACATGACTTTTCGTCTACCTCTTTCGCTTGAGCTCTACCTCCACCCCTACCTACCTATCTAACCCCATCTCCTACTCTCTTCTGGTTCACACTTATTAGCTCTCATCCCTTTAATGACTTACTACCTCTGAGGCACCCTACCTTCCTACGTCTTACCCCCTATCTCGTACCTTTTAAAGTAACAGCCTACTCCCTAGTTTGACTTACCTCCTAGCTGCCTCTCCCTCCAATCCAGCCCATCCCTTTTGGGTGTACTTATCGCCACTACCGAGCTCCTATCTTTTAAAGGCTCTTTCCTTCTACCCTATAAGACCCTTGTTTATTTTTACTTCTGACTCTTTAGCACCTATTTCTTGGGTTCTAGACGCTATGCTTGAAGTCATAGCTTCTACTCTGACTCTACCGACCGCCCACATTTTACCTCTTGTCTCTGGTACTGCTGCCCCTACTCACTTCCTAGCCCTACCAGCCCTCCACTTTCTCTTTGAACCTATCCGTTCCAGTTCCTTCTGTATATTTTTTAAACGCCTTGAGCCTTGCGATGAGCCTTTGCCTGTCACACACCTCCTCCCCTCTGCAATTATTATTTTGTGGTGGGCTACCATATGCTAATCGACCTAGCCAAAAAGCAAGTTCATCAAAGGCCCATAATACTTTGAAAAAAAAAAAAAAATTAAATTTTATTTCTAATTTTGTTGGCTATTTTTTTGAAAACTTTGCAAGTTTTTTTTTTTTTTTTTTTGAGTTTTCTGTTGTTGCTGTGCAAAGTTCATTGTTTGATTTGCGGGTTAGCCGTGACGCTGTGTCAAGGGGCGGCTAGGGGTAGGCGGCTGGATGAACGAGAGACCCAGTTTGCAAAGTAAACAAGTGGCAAATGAAACGACGTCGACGTCGACGCCGACGCCGACTACGCGGCTGAAAACTATTAAAAATGATATGGCTCTCCGTGGCAAAGGGAGGCGACAGAGTGGCAGCGAGGCGGTGTGGGTAGAGCCGGAGGTAACGCAGCAGGGCAGGCAGATAGATAGACGAGACAGAAGCAGCAGCAGCCGCAGTCGCTAGCCGGCGGCTCATGCATGTATTATGCATATGCAAAATCACACACACACACACACACACACACACACACACACACACACACACACACACACAGGCACAGCACGATTGATGTGCAGAGACATCAACTTAAATAACAACAACAAACACAGGAGGCAGCTGTAAAAAAAAAAATGAAATGAAAAAGTAAAGAGTTGCAAAAGCTACTGCAGCTAAGCGGGCATATCGACTACTGAGATGCCCTGTAATCGCTGTAATAGTCGAAGAATATAGGCTTTGATTTACATATGTGCTTATGTATAACTAAGGTAGATAAGACCTTCTCCTCTTCTCACTCACTTTTCACATTTCATATGCAATATTGAGAGTTTTCACAGGGCAAATCGTGCTGATGCTCTTGCCTCTATAGAAGTTAGTCAAAAAATTCAAAACCAAAATTCACTCTTGAATCGAAGCCGTAGGCCAAAACACAGACCAGAATTTTGTGCAGTGAGAGTTACTTCACCTTCGTTTCAGCCAAACCACCCCCGCACACACTCGCATATACACCCCATGGCGTACGGTGCTCAAGGGGTAGCTATAAAAAAAAGAGGAGAGAAAATTGTGCTGGTCATTGCGTACAAAAAAAAAATAACGCATACGCAGCGTAGCGCACGGGTTAAGGTAAAAGTCCAACGTCCAACGTTTGTATTGCTTTATACATACATATATGTATATATAGATATGCCCCCATCTCTCTCTCTCTCCCTCTCCCTCTCTCACTCTCTCTATTTCTCTCATTTTATTTATTGCTGCTGCAGGCTCAATAAACATTTATAGTTGACTCGGGCGCTTGAGCTTGGACTCAGCCAGCTATCGGCCTTCTATATGCACATCTATGACCCATTTATGTTCCATCCATTCACGCTTGACACGCGACAAAAGCCTTAAAGCAGCAGCCAGCATCCAGCCCACAGCCAACAGCCAAAACAGAGTTGACTATCAGAAATTACTTTAAAAATCCCAGTAAATTCATTTTCAATGCTTAACCAACTGAACTATAATACCATAGAGGCTGTAAAACCTCAGGTCTAACGTCATTGCTTAGACTAACTGCATGTTAAATATAGTTGAATAAATTCAAAGATCTTCGTTAGCTTCAAGTTAAATATTCTTAGTTTCAAGTTTAATCTTTTCAAGTGTAAGACAAATTCAACATGAAGTTTTAGTAACTTGTAGCAATCTGCGTGATGGCACTTACCAGGTAGCTCCACTACATGTTTGATTTATCCACAATTTACCACAACTTCATGTTAAATTTACCTTCCACTTAAATATATTGAACTAAAGTTGAGCCTATTAGCATTTATCACCAAGTTCTTGCACTACCAGCTAGCTCCACTACATGTTTGATTTATCCACAATTTACCACAACTTCATGTTAAATTTACCTTCCACTTAAATATATTGAACTAAAGTTGAGCCTATTAGCATTTACCACCAAGTTCTTGCTCTACCAGGTAGCTCCACTACATGTTTGATTTATCCACAGTTTACTACAACTTCATGTTAAATTTACCTTCCACTTAAATATATTGAACTAAAGTTGAACCTCTCAGCATTTACCACCAAGTTCTTGCTCTACCAGGTAGCTCCACTACATGTTTGATTTATCCACAGTTTACTACAACTTCATGTTAAATTTACCTTCCACTTAAATATATTGAACTAAAGTTGAGCCTATCAACATTTATCACCAAGTTCTTGCTCAAGTGTTGCATTAATCTGCATGTTAAGGTCTACAAGGAACTCAACTAACTGTTAAAGCTGTTTGCCATTCGCTTTTGTAGTAGCACCGGAACTGAATTGTAATTCAGGTTAATTTCTGACACATGATCCGCAGGTCAGCAGTTAATGGCACTGTGCGAGTGCGACGGCGCTAGTGAGCGAGACAGCGCGAGCTTGACAAATGCTGCAGACAGGCAAGATTAAAGCGTTTTTAAAAAGCCAGCGCACGAGCCATGCGACAACTGGGGCCACCCTAGAGCCACCCTAGAGCCACCCTGGTGCCACACTCTTGTATACCCTGTAAAAGCAGAGAGCAAACAGCTGACAAATGCGTTGTACGATGGTGTCTAATTTGTTTTTCTTGCAAGTTTAATTTGGAAGGCAGCTCAAGTGGGGCTAGAGGGGGCTAGCGGCTAGCGGAGGGTGGGCGGGGGTAGGTGGTTGCAAAAGCAAGACCAAACAACCCCAATACTCAGGCCTCGCACTGTTGTTGTTGTTGTTGTTGTTGTGGGTCGCAGCAACAGTTTGTTGAATAAGCAACGGTGGGCAGGGCTGTGGGGGCGGTTGGCTTCGCTTAGGGGCTGCACCTACACAAAAAATAAAAGAGAGAAGAAGAAGAAGCAGCAGCAGAAGCAACAGTGGAATACAAATGCTTGGACAATGTGTTTATTTAGGATAACTTGACTGCCTGTTTTTCGTTTTGTTCTGTTGACAATTGTTTGCGTGGGGAGGGGCTTGCTGGCGGGGAGGTGGGGGGTTGGGGGTTAGGTCTCTGTCTGTGGGCACTGCAGAGAACCGCCCGCCCGCTGGCCATACCCATAGATCAGACAAAGCGAGGAACGAAACATACAAAAAAAAAACCGAATTGTGACCCACAGCTACCCCCACCCTGCCACGCCCCCTTCAGCTTAACCCTTTAATGCCGGCTTCAAGCGAGCTTTTGTTGTTGCTGCAGCATTTTATTGTTGCGGCAAATTAATAAGCGGCACGCGCTGCCGGAGTCGCAGCTAACGTCGCAGTCGCCGCACATAAATCAGCGGCAGCAAAAAAGAAGCAGAGGAAAAAACAAGAGAAACGTAAAAATAAATAAAAAAAAAAAAAGAGAAAATAAAGAAAGAAATCACAGTAATTAATTAGTGAGTGTGTGTGTGTGTGTGTGTGTGTGTGTGTGTGTGTGTGTGTGTGTGTGTGTGTGTGTGTGTGTGTGTGTTTGTGTTTGTGCTGCTGGCTCATAAATTAATTGCCGCCCCTGCCTTATGCCACGCCCCCCATCGACACACCGTGCCCTTCAAGCCCAAGCGGCTGCCACTTAATCAGAGATTTTTTTTTTCATTTCAAAGTTGCTTTCATTTCATTCACAGCATGTATATATGTACATATGTGTGTGTGTGTGTGTGTGTGTATTTCCCATTTCCCATTTCCCTTTCGCCACTTTCCACTTTTGCTTCTAACTTTTTGCTCGAATAAATAATGTAAGAAAGCAAATAAATGATATTCCCCTTTCAGCTGGCTGACAGCTAGCTGACTGCTATGAGACTCCGACACTTCACCTTTCAACAGGCAGCAAATTGCGGCTCAGCCAAGCGCTCTGGCAGGCGGCAGGCGCTGGGACCTATTGCAATGAATTGTAAATCGGATGCAACCAAATTATATATGGGATAATTGCTTAGTAAATAATTGAATGCAAAATACAGTTATTAATACGGCAAAGCAAATCAATTGTGAAAGTGGTCAAAGCTTTGTTCAGCATGCGGCAAAAGTGCAAGAGTGAAGGTAGATATATATAATATAATACATATAATAAATGGATAAGACATATAATAAATGGATAGAATGTAGTTTAGAGTTGATAAATGTTTCATTAATTCACTCATTCTAGTCCCCACTAACACTGACGGAAATAATCTCTATATACTTTTCAATCTATATCTCTATTTTCGCCTCTCTATGACTCTGATTGAATGTCTATCAGTCTCTCTCCCTCTCCTTGTCCCACACTATCTCTCTCTCTCACTTTTCACTTTTCTATCACACTTTATATATATTCTCTTTCTTTCACTCTCTCAGTCTAATAATTGAGAAACTAATTTCCAATCCAAACATCATGCTCAATATCCTTTGCCATATCCTGACCGCAGCCTTTCGACTATAATTTGCAGATGCTTTAAGCAATTACCAAAAGCCTCACTGAAATGTGCGGAAGGGAAGAGCGGATATAAATAAAACGCTGGCCAATTCAGAAGCCGCCTTTGCCTAAGATCATTAGCGCCAGCTAATTGGCCACCTACAAACATACAAACACACACAACAGATACAGAGAGTGAGAGAGAGAGGTATATATACATGTTACATATAGATATTTTGGGGTAGCTTGGCAAACCAAAATCATCTCACTTGGCCGCCCCCCTCGCCCCACTGGAGCAGCAGGTGGCACTGGCAGCGCGCCGCGAGCCAAATGCTTGGGCTTTGAGTTATGGCAACAGCACACATGTGGTAGCATCTTTTTCCCCTCCTTTGCCTCCGCCTCCTGCAGCTCTTGCTCCTGCTTTTGAGCTTATCTGTAAGCCTCGCTGGCCCATCTCCTCTCCTGTTCACCTGCTGCTTCGCTTCTGACCAAGTCTCGCGTGTGTGTCCATGAAAATCTGACACGCATAAATTTTGCAACTGCCTCTGCGCCACTCGTGGAACGGGCAAAAAACGATAACGGAAACGGAAACAGCGTAAAACGGAAGCGCATGTCTAACAAGTTGCCCAGCAGCGAAATTCGCCGAGTCGCAGCAAATATGATTAGCGCCGCACGGCAAGTGGCCATCAGCCTGCACAAAGAGGAAGAGTGGAAAGGGAGCGGTAGAAAGGAAGGGAGAGCGCAGGTAACATGTTCCAGCTGACAGGCAGCATATGCAGCACACACACACACACAGATAGAAACGAACAGGATTTGGTTGGGCTATTAAGATTGGGCTACAAACTAGCCGGCGCCCTCTGCGTCTCACTCACACTCGCACTCGCATTCCCACTCTCGACTAACGCTCGTCGCACACTGCGCGCTCTCCCTCTCTTCCTCTCGTTCTCGCAAGCAGCTTGAATGGCTGCCAAGACGTCGCTAGTTCACTTCCATTTGTGCAAATCCATTGGGTAACATGCATATGGCGTGCAATGGGGTATATTGCTTTAGAGGGTACTTCATGACCAATTTTTCTAGTTACCCATCCCATCTATTAGTTTACTGTTCTAAGTACCAATTCAATTTGCGCTGCCTGACAAACATTGTCCCTACAGGGTATTTGTTAGGCGAGCACCTTCATATGGCAACTAGTTGCTCTCTTTGCATACTGCACAAGAGGCACAATAATACCCAGTCTTTTGATGCGACGAGGGCATTTGCTTAGCTAGTGCATATGCAGTCGACTATTTACAGGGTAACTAGCAGGCTTCCAACTGGTCAAACTACCAAATCTAGCTGCTGATGGAACAACATGAATCAATCAGCTGAATATTTCATATCTCATGTTCACATGGAATCAGATGACAACAGGGTAGCGGCAAGTCGACCCCCTGCACAACTGCTGTTCTCTCGTGATTGCCTTTATCCCTTTTATGTATTGTTTTTGTTGTTGTTGCGGTTGTTGTTTCTCTTCTCCGTGTTGTTTGCCTACTTTTAGTGTTTACCCAGCGTCGCATAAAAATAGCACAGCAACGGCAACAGCAATCGCTGTCGCTGTCGCTGCTAGCGTCGCAGTCGCCCCATTGCATTATGCGGTTGTCGCCTGCGGTCTGCGGCTGCCTCTTTTGCACTTCACTCCTCTACCCAATACGCCTTGGCAGCGCTGCGTTGCTCTGTTACTCTGCCTGCTGTTGGCTGCCTGCTGTGTGTGTTTTGTCGCTGCGTAAAGGCTTAAAGTATTACAGTTACAGTTACAGCTAGTAAGCCATTCCCCTCGCTCTGCATGGCACATTTTTGCTGTCGCTCTCTCTGCTCGCTCCCCAGCAGCGCAAGGCTAAGCCAAATGTTGACGACGACGTTTGCAGCTGCTTTTGGATTTCGCTTTCGCTTTCGCTTTCCGCTTTGCTCAGCGCAATATGAGCAACTTTGTTATTTTTGTTGTTATTTTGTCTTTTTATTTCTGCCGCTGTTGTTGTTGCTGGCTGTTGACTGCTGCTCGCAACAAATTGCTGTAAGCTGTGAAACTAATCCCTCTACTCCGCCATTATGCCCAACTCTCTAGCTGTCTCGCTCTTGCACTTGTGTTTGACTACTTTGGCGGATTAGTTTTGAATATTGTATATGTATGTGTATATTATTTTTTTGCTGGCGACCATTTGACTTGCTTATGACTACAGGTTTATTTACTGTCTTCGTGGCGCTGCTGCTCTCCCTCTCTCTCTCTCGCTCGCTCCTCTTATTTATGCATGCTCGCTTCTCTTTTTTCTCGTATTTTCTGATCACGTGCCTCGCGCCATTTCGTGCGAATTTCTATTGCATACTTTTAAGCGGCCGCTAATAAGCAACTCAACGTTGAATTGCTGCTGCTCGTTGTAGTTGTTGTGGTATTTACATAAAAAAGGCGTTCACACTGCATTCGCATAAATTTAATTTAAGTGCCCTAAACTAATTTGCTGCTTAGTTTTTTATACCGCACGATTTCTTGTTTGTTTGTGCAGAAACTCCAATTGAAGTCTTTTTTAACCTAGTAAGTTGAAGCAGATCATCTATACAGAAGTTTTGGGTCTGTAGAGCATATAAGTACATGTTATTTTTTGTTTATCAACGAGCTCCCGAGCTATTATGCTCCCGAACGTTCGCTATCGATAATTATCGATATTATCATACATAATATCATAAGCAATTTAAGTCTCTAATCAATTTATTGTAGGTAGATACCCTATATAGTCGTCAACAGCCAGAAATAATGCTCTTTTCGCAAATGCCCGACTAATAAATACCTCGTATTCTCTATTTTTAAGTTAATAGGTTGAGATACCTAGAACTGCTAAGCCTAGATAATCTACTCTGAATAACCAAGCGATTATTGATTACTGTATAGACTAAACAAACTTTTAAAAATATATATTTATCTATATATACAAGATCAAATCGAAAGCGCAGCAGAGTTAAGCAAAAATCCTCCCGAATGTGACGTCATTCTCTGCATAGGGTATCTGCATGTCGAGTTAAGCTCGTGTTAAGCCTGATAACTTGGCCGCAAAATGTGTAAACAGCGAAAAGAGGTCGCTTTATCGCGTTGACTGTCAATGCCAAGCTGACGGCTGTTGGCAAGAGGCGAGTTGTGTATGCGGGGCATGTGGCAAGCTGCAACCGCAAGAGCAGCAACAACAACACAGACAGGTGAGGCGAAGGTGAGTGTGTGTGTGTGTGTGTGTGTGTGTGTGTGTTTGTATAGAATGGCTGCCACGACGGCAATGATGATGATGATGATGACAGCTCAAGTTGTCGCTGTTTATTGTGTGTGCCACGCCCCCGCAGCCCGCCCGCACCTTTACGATTTGCTTTCAATTTCATTTTGTGCATTTCCGTCAAGCGGAAATTCGCGTAAATTTGCCGGCATGTCCAAAAAGGCAGCGCCGCCAGCGGCCGAGTTGTGCAAGTGGGCGTGGCCCAGCATGAGGGCCGCAGGAGACGGGAGACGGGAGGCAGGAGACTTGGGCAGTTTGTCGTGCCGGAAGTTGATGCAAGTCTAGAAACAAGTGGCAAATGCCGGAAGCACAAAGGCACAGCACACTAAATAAAACAGTGAAATGGAACACACACACACACACACACGCACTCACATACACAAGCAGAGAGCTAGAGATGGTGTGGAAGAGACGGAAAGTGGGATAGAGGCAGAGAATCGCAGTCAAATGACATTTCCCCGCCGCGACATTTTGTCGCTATGGAACTGGTTCCGGAGCTAGTTCGCCAATTGCTTTACGGATTCAATGAGCTGCACATAATGGGCGCTCGCCAGTTGATTGGACAGACGCGCTCAGAGTTCCCAAGTGTTGTTGTCTGTAATGCGATAAGAAACTTTGAAAGACAAATGCGAAAGACGGTGGAGAAACAGAAACATGACTGAAATGAAGCGGAAATGGAACAGCGATTAAATATTTTTATGGACTTTAATGCCTTAAGGAATACTCTCAAATGGGGCATTTCGAGAGTGATTGCATTCGAATATCGCTCTTATGATGTGGATTAGGGATAAGTGAACTATAGTCCTTCGGCTGAAGATAGATCTTTTATTATTCTTGTATATCAACTTAGCTCGATTTCAACTGGGAGGGATGGATTACTTAAGGGAAAGATCATTTCCATTCTGTTCAAAATGGAGCTGTATAAAAGCGAGTAGAGTTGACTTTCTCTCTCTCTCTATATGTCTTACTCCTGAGCTCTCTCTGCCTCTCTCGCGTCTGTATATTGCGCTTCATCTATTCAGCTAAGCTCAGCACCGTCTCTCCCTCAGCAGTTGACGCTTAACTTTCTCTCTCTCTCTCTCTGTCTCACACACATACTCTCTCTTCCTCTCTCTCTCACTCACTCCTGAACTTTCTCTCCCTCTCTGTCGCGTCCGTCTACTGTGTTCCGTCTATTCAGCTGAACTCAGCACCGTCTCTCCCTCAGCATCCTTTCGACTTTCCCTTTGCTTCACATCACTCACACACATTTATTTCTCTATCGAATCCAGTTATTATCCTAGTTGCTGCTGCACTTAGCTCTAGCCCAGCGTTCGGTTGAGCGATATTAATGGCTGGAGCTTGGCAGACGGGTTGAGGGGGGCGAAAGGGTGCGGCTTAGGTTGAGGGCCACTTAAACTCGATTTGTCGCCATCACGTGGCCAATTAGCACGCAATGCACATAAAAAGAGAGAAGAATATAAAACAAACAAGCGAAAGGAAAACAAAGCACAAAATAGAAATACGCAAATGCCAACACGTCGAGCAGTTCTATCGGCCCGAAGGGCCCACAAAGCCCCAGCCCCCATTCAGAGTCCTGTTGCATGTCTGGCGGTCATTGGGACTGGACTGAAGTGTTGGACTCGCATATCGAGGCACTTCAATCACTTCATCATAACCCAGAGCTAAGGCCAAAACGTAGGCAACATAAAAACGCCAAATGGAAATACGCAAATGAAATTGGGCATAAATTGTGGAGAGGAGAGGGAGAGAGGTAGGCGGAAAGCTTAACCGGGCGATCTATTGGGGCTTGGGTTCGTATTACTTGAACCTAATGGCAAAATAACGAATAAAAATTGAGTGAATTGCCAGCGGGAGCCAAATAGGTCGGGGTGAAAGTATGAAAAGAAAAACACGACAGCCCAACCTGAATGAAGTCAACGGGAAAGAGCTTATCTTTGCCAAAGGAATCATTGAGCAGGCTTAAATTTGAAAGAAGAAGAAAATTGTGAGGCAATACCCATAGATCTAACGAGGTGGGGCACCGAAGGGAAGAGAGCAAAGGAAAAGGGAGCAAGGCCTTAAGGAAATCTACTCATCTATCAGGGATAAAGTTGTACTTGGATTATTTGTAGATAAGTTTTATAGATGCTACAACTTAATCGACTACCTCAAGAAAGAGAGAGAGAGAGAGAGAGAGAGAGAGAGAGAGAGAGAAAGAGAGAGAAAAGTGAGCTGTGACAAGCGAAAGTCCTAGGAGAAGTTGACAGCAGGCACAAGGCGAAGGACTTGAAGGAAGATGCAAATGGAGAACCAAGTGAAGGAATAAATAAGCGACAGACCATAAACTATAAACAAGGATGCGTACGAGCTAGAAGAAGCAGTAAAGAAGAATCATAACGAAAGAAGGGAAAAGCAAGGAAGTAAGACCAAGGAGAATAGCTAAAAGCAAAGGCAATTGCATCAGGTTCCTTTTGTATTATTCCCTTGCGCGCATGCAGCCTCTCTCTGCGCTTCTCACGTGCTCATCACAGCAGCTAGGACAGCTCTACAGTTGCTGGCGCAGTGATCACACTTTCCAGTCAGAGCTTCCCAGCTCAGTCCGTTTCCGCTTTCCCTTTAACGAGAAGCCGTGCCGCCAGCAACCGTTATCGCGCCTCTTCGCCTCAAATGTATGCCAAGTGGCAAAAAGCCGCGAAGGCTTTTGGCATAATGAGCCACGAGCGCGCAGTGAGATATCAACGGCAAACACCGTGCCGCAACGCCTCTACGACGGCCTCGACAATTGTTTCGACCTTGGCTGAAAGACCTATCCTAAACAGAAAGTATAACCCCCCACCCCCTCCCGCTTCGCATTCGTTTTTATGTTGAGTTTTCATAATTTTTCGCATTTGTATGAAATTCGCATCGCTGCGCCCCATTTAACATTCGAGTGGGCGTGGCGGCAGACATTTAAAGAGCTTTGCGCCTCCCGCCCGCCTTTGCACCTGACAATAAAATTAATTAAAATTCAATAAATTGACGCCCAAATGAAACATTCAAAATGAAAAGCGGAGCTCAACATTCAAATGGAAATCCGCTCTGGGGGTAGTTGGAGGGGGGGCATATTTACATTTCAGCGCTTTGCTGATGGCATCTGAACAGGGGGCAGGAGGAGAGGTAGCGCCAGGGGGAGAGGGCGCCAATGCTGGGTGTCAGCTTATGTTAATGCTCAATTACAATTGTTGTCCTTGTTTGAGTTTCAGCTGAAAATTCACAGTATTCCCACGGGTCCCCGAACGAAGCGGGCTGGGTGTGTGGGCGGGGTTGCCCAATGTAAGTGCAAATGTATTTACATGGGGCTCGAAAGCGATCCAATCCAATTGCGGGCATAGCAAAAACAAGCTCCTCTCAATTGACTTCACTTTTATTATTATTGGATGGCAATTAAATGATATTAGATTCTAGATAAGTCCCAATTGAATTTGGTGGACCTTTCTCTTTACAGACCCTCAGCAAAAGAGGTAACTTTTGTATGTTTAGAAGTTGGTGCCGGGAATAGGCTGCCCACATCTAGAGACGGTCTAAGCTTTATTTATTTCATTGTAAATTGGGCAGGCAGAGCTCAGAGCTCTATAAAATTGTGTTCACCAGGAATGCCAGCCTTTTAGCATATCTGCATAGATCCTATCAATAAACATAAATTTCCTTCTCGAAATATTCAAAAATTCCAATTTTTTTGCATTCTCCCTCCCTTTTCCTCTCTTCCTCTCTCTACACACATAAATAGTTCGTTAGGTAACAGCACTTGGGCTTATTATTTGCTCCATTTGCCCTTGTCTAGTTGTATATCAATGCGCATCGTTACACTTAAGCCCCAGCACAGCCCCTTCCACTCGGCATGCCCTGCCTCGACAATCAACAGTATGCTAGTTCATTGTTATTTATAAATTTTTGTTGTTGTTGTTGTTGTCGTTGTTGCCCAATCGAAGTGCCAATAAATTTGTAGCGTCATAGACAGACCCAGCGCCAACGCCAGCGCCAACGCCGCACCGTTTGTAACACGGGCAACCTCTCGCCCTTGTAGCGCTCACGCTCGCGGCAATTGCGGGGGCCCGTAAACAAAACACTCAGCGGTGCACAGGAAATAAACAACAACAGCGGAACAAGTGTGAATGCTCCAGTAGGGAGTGCTCAACGCCGAGATAGTCTATGGGTGTGTGGCTAAAAGTGGAGGGTTCTTCATTCCTGTATACCTAGAGAGAGATCTAACTCCCAACAGATTCGATAAAGGCTCGAATAAGTGAAAATTACGATAGATTGCATGCATGAAAAATATCGATGATGTTGCTTAGCAAAAGAAGGTTCAGGGTTGCATGAGTTCGGACAGATCAATCGACAGACGGAGGGAGAGATGTAGAGAGTCTGGAATCTAGAGACGGTAGAGCGGTAGAGCGAACGTATGCAGGGATCTAGGGAAGGAGAATCGGGAAGCACAGATTAAGGAGGTACAGATGAGCATCGAAGGAACGAGTAAGGACTTTAGTCTAGTCTCGAACAGTTGCATTAATGTAGATAGTAGGTAGTTAGAATCCCGGATGCAGGAACAGACGGAAGAAAGTTAAACTGAATGAGGGAAGACACAGGCAGTTCCCTTCGCCTCTCCTCTCAGAGGGAGCAGAAGACTAACAAACAGCCGAATAGAAGGGACGAGGCAAGGACTGATGTACGACCCCTCGAAGGGACGGTAGGGTCCATCCAGCACAAAGCAAAAACGACCATTGATAACTGCACCCGTTGCTCTCCATTGCATATCTCTCAGACACTCAACATGCCCAGTTCGCCCAGCTTCATTGAGTTTAGGGTATACACAATTTAGTAGACAGCAACAAATAATTTTGATTTTTCCCGATTCTTGCTGAGGGTGGCAGAAGTTTTGAGTGGGTTATGAGAACGAGAACCCAATGCAGGTGGCTATGGACAAAAGAGTATTTGTATATAAATAAATAAATGGCAAATAAACTGCATTTAAGTGCTGACCGAGATAGACGAAGCGCCTGCCCAGAAGGGATGGAGCTGTGCGAAGGGCCAGCTGACGGGGGGGAAACTTTGCCTTATAGGCAGCGCTCATAATGATGTTATTGTTGCTGTTATTGTGGCAGCGGCATGCGCCAGCAAATTGAATTGTTTGGCAGCAGCTATGCAAGGCCAAGTGAGTGAGCTAGAGAGAGAGAGAGCGAGAGAGAGGGAGAGAGAGAGAGAGAGGGAGCGAGAGAGACAGACAGCTGACAGCGAAATCAACAAGCAAGCTATTCAGGCTACCTTGCCTCTCGCTGTGTGTGCGCGTGGGTGCAGGCTCTTGTGGCAACAGTTGTCCCAGCCAAATGCCAACATTCACACACACACGCACACACACGCCACACTTGGCTAACAAAGTTAGGCAAAAAACAAAACAAAAATAAAAACACCGAGAAAATTCTTTTGGCAACAACAAGCGCAAGCGAAGGAAATTGAAAAGCCTGCAAATGCTTGTGGTGTGGGTCTTGATGGGGGTGCTACATGTGTATAAGATTGTCACACGCACACATACACACACACACACACATACACACACAAACACACACACAGAGAGTAGCTACCTCTCAGTTTCGATTTGTGAGTTTTGAACAAACTTTTTTTTTTCCTTTGCTTGGCGACAAAGGCATTTCGAGAGCTTTTCTTTGTTTTTATACCCTGAACCCATTGAAAATGGGAAATCAGGGTATAATGGTTTTGTTAAAATGTATGTAACAGGCAGAAGGAGGCGTGGCAGACCCCACAAAGTATATATATTCTTGATCAGGGCGACGAGCTGAGTCGATTTAGCCCTGTCCGTCTGTCTGTCCGTCCGTCCGTCCGTCCGTCCGTCCGTCCGTCCGTCCGTCCGTCCGTCCGTCCGTCTGTCCGTATGTTTGAACGCGTCGATTTCAGAAGATACAAGAGCTAGAGACTTCAACTTTTTTTTAAAATGTCCGTATATATCACGCGGATATCGAGTTTATCACTAAAAAACGATAACTCATTCCGATACTTTTTTATCGATAAAAAACCTTATCGAATATCACTTAAATAATTATATCTCCTACATCTTTCAAGCTAGAGTCTCCAAATTTAAAATGTATATTAAGACGCATGTCATACAATTTCGGTTTTTGTTAAAATTTACCCCCCACCCCCAAATCCACCCCCTCACCCTAATCTTTGTAAAAGTCGTATATCAAATACTAGAGACTTGTGCTTCGGTATACACATACATTTAAACAATATGAATACGTTCTGAAAGTATCATTCCGATCGTACGTCTAGAAATTAAATTATTCAACAAATAAGTTCTCCTAATATTGCCAACACTGCAGCGCAACCCAAGCGCAATCGCCTGTATATGTGAGTGTGTGTGTGTGCGTGTATTTGTTTGCATGAGTGCGTGTGTGGGTGCTAATTATTATTGAAATATCAGTTGCTTGTAGGGTTCAGGGGATCTCGTAGTCGAGCAGTCTCGACTAGAGCTTTCTTACTTGTTATACCCTGAACCCATTGAAAATGGGAAATCAGGGTATAATGGTTTTGTTAAAATGTATGTAACAGGCAGAAGGAGGCGTGGCAGACCCCACAAAGTATATATATTCTTGATCAGGGCGACGAGCTGAGTCGATTTAGCCCTGTCCGTCTGTCTGTCCGTCCGTCCGTCCGTCCGTCCGTCCGTCCGTCCGTCCGTCCGTCCGTCCGTCCGTCTGTCCGTATGTTTGAACGCGTCGATTTCAGAAGATACAAGAGCTAGAGACTTCAACTTTTTTTTAAAATGTCCGTATATATCACGCGGATATCGAGTTTATCACTAAAAAACGATAACTCATTCCGATACTTTTTTATCGATAAAAAACCTTATCGAATATCACTTAAATAATTATATCTCCTACATCTTTCAAGCTAGAGTCTCCAAATTTAAAATGTATATTAAGACGCATGTCATACAATTTCGGTTTTTGTTAAAATTTACCCCCCACCCCCAAATCCACCCCCTCAGCCTCATCTTTGTAAAAGTCGTATATCAAATACTAGAGACTTGTGCTTCGGTATACACATACATTTAAACAATATGAATACGTTCTGAAAGTTTCATTACGATCGTACGTCTAGAAATTAAATTATTCAACAAATAAGTTCTCCTAATATTGCCAACACTGCAGCGCAACCCAAGCGCAATCGCCTGTATATGTGAGTGTGTGTGTGTGCGTGTATTTGTTTGCATGAGTGCGTGTGTGGGTGCTAATTATTATTGAAATATCAGTTGCTTGTAGGGTTCAGGGGATCTCGTAGTCGAGCAGTCTCGACTAGAGCTTTCTTACTTGTTGTATATGTATGTGCGTGTGCGTGTGTGTGTGTGTGTGTATTCTGTGCGTTTGTTTGTGTTTGTTCTCTTGTGGAATTGAACTTTGCTGGCTAAGCAGCGCGTTACTAATTTGAAAAAGCAATGCGTTTGCCTAAAAGCAGGCAACGCATTTTCTCTTTTGCTTAAACAGAGGCAAATTGCTTATACAGTGATCACTCGATATGGGTCACGCTTTCTTTGTAAGGTGACTGCAAAGGAGGTGTTCAGGCAGTCAACAAGGCTGACTGAATGGACACCAAATAAAAAGTTTGCCAAGCTGAACGAATGAGTCCAATCAATCAACAATCTATTTCTCAGCCAGTTGGTCTGTCATCAATCATACGTCAATCAGCCATTCCTATCCGAGTGTCATCAATCTGTCAGTAAAACAGTCAATCAGTTGACAGTCAACGGGGCATCAATCCGTCTTTCAATCAGTCAATCAATGAGCCCATCAATCAGTCATCCATCTGTCAAATGTCAGTCAATCATTCATTGATTGATGATTCAGTCAGTCATTCTGTCATTTATCTGTCAGTCAATCAGGCAATAGTTGACTGAATCATACGACAATCCATCAAACAATCAAGCATATAGCTAACAATCAATCAACATTTAACTAACAATCAATCAGTCATCAATTAATCGAGCAGCTATTAATCAGTCAATGTCCGGAAACTTCATCAATCAATCAGTCAGTCAAACAGTCGTCGATCGATCAGCAAGGTAAGTCAATCAAACATCAGTCTGCCAATCTGTCAATCAAGCAATAGTTGACTGAATCATACAAGAATCGATCAAACAGTCATAGTTCAATCATCAATCAAACATTTAACTAACAATCAATCAGTCATCAATTAATCGAGCACCTATCAATCACTCAATCTCCCGAGAGTTCATCAAACATCAATCAATCCGTTAGTCAAAGAGTCGTCGATCAATCAGCTAGACAAACCATCAGTCAATCAGACATCAGCTGCCAATCTGTCAATCAGACAATAGTTGACTGAATCACGACAACAGTCATAGCTCAAGCATCAATCAAACATATAACTAACAATCAATCAAATACATAACTGGCTGTCAATCATCAGTTAATCAAGCACAAATCACTCACTCAATCTCCCGAGAGTTCATCAAACATCAATCAATTGGTCAGTCAATCAGCCCTAGATCAATCAGCTAGACAAACCATCAGTCAATCAGACATCAGTCTGCCAATCAGCCAAACAGATATCCTTAAGTCACTCCATCCCTCATCAGTCAACAGTTAGTCATCAATCATCAACCAGTCAAACAATCTATCAGTCAATCTGTCTTCAACATATCAATCTGATATCTGATTAACAGTTAGCCAATCGTCAATCATCAACCAGTCAAACAAACTATCAGTCAATCAGTCCTCAGCCTAATAAGCTGATAACGGATTATTGAAGTCAATCAGATATCAATAAGTCTGTCAATCTGTCATCGGTCAGTCGACTGACTCCATCAGTCATCAATCAGCAAGTCAATCTGTCAATTGACATCCTTTAGCCGCTCAATGACTGATGAATCAGTCGCTCATTCAGCCACTCACTCACACAATCAATCGGTAAAAATACTCAATACGATACTTAATCTATGTATATTCACCCCTTCCCAATTTCTCCATTTCCCTTTTCAATATTGCCAACTGTTTTCAGTAAAACACTTCAGAGATGCCATGCGAAATATGAAATGTTTTTTTTTATTTCGTATATTAAAACATTTCATTCTGACAGATTTAACATCTACTCAGGCTTTGCGCTGGGTGAATCTAATACCCGAAATGTTTCTCTTATTGGACGATAGAGGAATAACCAACATCAACAACAACAACAACAACAACAGTAATATCAACAGAAATTCATTGTACGCCTAGTTCGCCCGGCTCTGGCAAAGGACTTCGCTGCGATCCTGTCTGAAACATTGGTTGACCATATTTTGACAACTGTTACCGCAAAAACAAATAGAACTAAAAATGCCATAAAAAATAAGAGGGGAAAGGGCAAGGGCAAGGGGTAGGCGATGTGTGGGTGTGGACGTTTGTGGTGCAGAGAAGCAGAAGAAACAAAAAAAAAAAAATTGGACGGCCAGCTGCGGCATGTGGCATGTGGCATGTGGCATCCACTTGTGGTTATTGTTGTCAGAACTTTTGCTTTTTGCGTACTTGCGCCACTTGCTGGCTGTTATTTTAACCAGCTAAATGTGGACGTGTGAGAGCGTATGTGCGTGTGTGTGTGTGTGTGTGTGTGTGAATGCATATGGGTCTATGTGTGCCGGCCAAGGCTTTGCTTACAAATCGGGGGCAAGGCAAAGAAAAACAAGAATTACTTTTATATTTAACTTGCTGAATATGAAATACTCTAGCACAAACTGTTTGAAAGTGTTATACATCGCTTTGCAGCTGATATAACATCTTAGAAACTAAAAGCCTGTCATCAACTGTTATACCAATAAATGCTAGAAAAATAAACTGTTATATGCGCATGAAGTGTTGTATTATGTAGGGTTATCATACTAACATAAATCAATACGCTATAATTGTTATACTGTTATACCATACAACTGTTAAACTGTTAGACTTTTAAACTGGTATACAGTAATACTGTTAGACTGTTAGACTGTAATACTGTAATACTGTAATACTGTAATACTGTAATACTGTAATACTGTAATACTGTAATACTGTAATACTGTAATACTGTAATACTGTAATACTGTAATACTGTAATACTGTAATACTGTAATACTGTAATACTGTAATACTGTAATACTGTAATACTGTAATACTGTAATACTGTAATACTGTAATACTGTAATACTGTAATACTGTAATACTGTAATACTGTAATACTGTAATACTGTAATACTGTAATACTGTAGTACTGTAATACTGTAATACTGGAATACTGTAATACTGGAATACTGGAATACTGTAATACTGTAATACTGTAATACTGTAATACTGTAATACTGTAATACTGTAATACTGTAATACTGTAATACTGTAATACTGTAATACTGTAATACTGTAATACTGTAATACTGTAATACTGTAATACTGTAATACTGTAACACTGTAATACTGTTATATTGTTATATTGCTATAATGTTATACTGTTATATTGTTATATTGATACTGTTATATTGTTATACTGTTATAGAAAGTAAGTCTAATAAGTCCAGAGTTTAAGTATTTATAACAGTTATATACCTCATATATATGTAGCTCATTTAGGATTCAATACCTTTATAGTACCATTAGTCAATATGCTATTACTGTAATACAGTTAGTAAGCGCAAGTCGTAGGATAACTTATGTGGCTATCATTTAAATTGCTCTACAGTTCTATCCGCCTAAATGAACTAGGTTTGCTTATCAAATGATTGCTCATATAGAGCTCGATACTCCTCCCACAGGTACTATCTGAAGCTTATTATAATGGACTATGCTGCGCTGTGACATCTAGAGTGTCATAGCTGCATAATTGATTGTCTCCCCTGGAACTACCTGTGTACCTGTCCTTTAACAAATGTTATCTGTAAATGTCCAAAACTACTCAACTGTGTTTTGATCCATGATTGTCCATATCTGTTATCAGCTTATCTATGGGCAAGTGCTCTAACAGAGTTTATGAATATTAATTTGTATAGCATTTTATTTCAATTTCGAAAATTGAAACACTTGTGAAACTCCTAGTGCTTTATTATAGTATAACAGTTTTCAGAACAACTGCAATTGGTAAAATTTTAATTTCAATTCACATTTTCTACATGAATATATCAAAAATCTATAGTCTTCACTTGCGGGTCTGCCAGTGCTCTGGTATAACAGTTTTTATAACAGCTGCAATTAGTCAAAGTTCGCATTTCCTACAAAAATATCTAAAAACTTCAAGTCTCCTCGTGTTTTCTGGAAGTTGAGCAACTTGTAGAAAACTTGATGTTAGACAAATTTCCCCTCCATCTATTGTCCCTCTCTCTGCAGGCCAAGTCAAGTCATTTCAAACTTTCGTTTCCTCAATCCATTCCCCGTTACTCGCAATTCCATTGATTCCCCGCAGACAGCCTTCAATTACTCTGGAGTTTGTATTTGAATTTGAATTTGTATAATTTCTCAGTCATATATCATTATATCCATTCGCAAGAAGTCCACAAAGTCTGCAGTAAGTTTTACCCTCTCTCTCTCACCCTCTCTCTCTCCTCACATCTATTGTCAGTTAAATTTAATTAACAAGCTCAAAAATGAAAACTTTGCCAACAACTTTACCTGCGCGAAACGTAAGCTAGCCCTGGCTGGGGGCGCTGTGACAGGGGCGTGGTCGGCGAGGAGGGGCGCAAAGTTGTTTTATGTGTAAGCATTTTGGCTGGAATAGTTGCTCGAACAAGTTGCACGCATTTCGTTTGATCTGCCACCGCGAAAAACATTTCAATAAAAACACAAGGGGGGGGAGGGAAAAAAAAGAAAACTGAGCGAAGAAAAAACGAAATTCTCAACGAGCAGAGCGGCAAAAAAATGCGAGAAATTAAAATTCATAAGCTGTCTGCGTGGCGCCATCTATGGGACGGCGGGGGCAGCTTCAACATTTTCGCTGACATATTTTGCAAAGGCATTTAAAGCCAGCTAGAGAGGGGCAGCGGGGGCTGTGCGAGTTAGCTGACGCTGCAGAGTGTGCCCACTCGCTCGCACGCTCATGCCCTCTCGCTCTCTCTCTCTCTCTCTCTGTCTCTCTCTTTCGCTCACTCCAAAGGGCTGTGCTTGAAAAATTCATAGCTTTGCCTGTTGGAGGCTGGCAAAAAGTTTTGCACAATACAAAAATACAAACACACACACACACGCACACCTATACACACACACACACACACACACGCACACACACACCTCTGCACAGCTGTATTGGGCGCCTGGCCTGGCCATGGGTGCAAAGGCCAATTTGGAGTTTGAATATTTGAGCTGCTAATTAAAATGTATTCGCGGTTAACAAAACGTGCACACGCCAAAAGCAACAACAACAACAAAAATAACAACAACAACAACAACAACAACAACAACAACAATGACAGCATAAGCACAGCAGCCCAGCCCAGCCCAGCCAGCTCCAACTCTGCCAGGAGGCGAGAAAATGAGCTTAGAGAGAGGAACAGAGAGAGAGGGAGAGAAAGAGAGAGAGAGGGAGAGAGAGAGAGAGAGAGAGAGAGAGAGAGAGAGAGAGAGAGAGAGAGAGGAAAAAGTTTTTCACAGGCTTCGCATTGAAGCCGCAAATAAACACAGAAATGTAATTGCAAGCAAATTCGTAAATGTGTGTGTGTGCGTATGTGTGTGTGTGTGTCAGGGCCAATGCCAATCATTTACAGTTACAATTACAATTACTGTTACAGCTACAGTTACCCGTTACACATGGCCTCACAAACAGCAAACAAGAAAATGCCAATGCAACGCCGTAGACAGCAGCGGATCGACGGGGGTGTAGGTGGGGGGGTGTAGGGGCTTGAGGAGGGGAAGGGACAGAAGCCTCAACAGAACTCAGCTACAATGGTCAAACTGTCCACACAAGAGCAACAGAGCAAGAGGCAGAGGCACTGAAACAGAGAGCGAGACTGAGCGAGAGAGAGAGAGAGAGAGAGAGAGAGAGAGAGGGACAGCCTATGGGCCGGAGGGAGCGGTACGGCCGACAACAGCTTGACATTCAGTTGGCAGAGCATGTTGCATCATTTAACTACAAGCGGAAATATGCTGCCATATTGAATTTGCAAAAGACACAATGCAAGGCAATGAAATGCAGCTGAGCTAAGCAACCGAGAGTCGAACAGAGATTACAAATGGTATACATGTATATATATATATGTGTGTGTGTGTGTGTCGGAAATGGTTAACAGACAATTGTCTGTGCATCTGCCTCATATGAGCAACTCAAGTGCAACTTTAACTTGACCCAGAGCAACGAGTGGACTTGAGGAATTTGATTGGAAACTTTTTGGGCGAGCAACGAGTGAAGGGAAAAGGAGCGAGAAACGAAATTAAGACTAAGATAGAGTCTAAACTATATAAAGTATATGATAAAGTATATAGCCAAAGCCCCAATCCAGTAAACTACATAAATTAAGAGTTTTGGAATCCTACAACAGAGATTGAAGCATATAGAAGAAGATCAAAAGCAACGAGTGAACTGAACGAATTTGCATCGGTTGTAGTCAGTGAAACTTAACGAGACGATAGACAAACCCACACATCTTCTCTTTATCGAATACATACTTAAAAGACATAGTGAAAACGGATGAATTTAGAGAGTAACGAGTAAAGCTAAGGCAAAAGACAAACAGAATGAAATTAGGTCTAAAATAGAATAGTAAAGAGTTGGAGCATAGATGGGCAAGCATGACAAAATGACCGATGTAAGCAAATGATAACAGCCAAAGGTTAGCTTGGAGTGAAAGTAACGAGTAAGGAAAACCAACGAGTAGGCTTAGCAGAGCAGCGACTCAGCGCATAGATTAAGAAGGTGAAAAGCAACGAGTAATGACTAACGAGTGACGAGTAATTGGTAATGATTAAAGAGTAAAGAGCAACCAGTAAAAACACAACGAGTAGCCAGGAAAGAGTAACGAATAAAGAGACACGAGTCACGGGCAATGAATAACAAGTAATGAGTAACGAATAAAGACTAATCAGTAAAGAGCAACAAATAGTCAGTAAAGAGTAACGAATAAGGGACGACGAGTAGCGAGTTACGAGAACGAGCTACGAGTGATGAGTAATAAGTAACGATCAACGAGTAAACGAGTAACGAGTGATTAGTAATTAGTAACGAGTAACGAATAACGAGTCATAACAAATAAGCAAATAACCAGCAAAGAGTAACGAATAATCAGTAAATAGTAACGAATAACGAGTAACTAGTAAAGCGCAACGAGTAACCAGTAACGAATAACGAATTGGGGGGACGAGTTACGAGGACGCGTAACTAATGATGAGTAATTAGTAACGAGTAACAAATAACGTGTGATGAGTAATTACTAGCGAGTAACGAATAACGGGTCATAACGAATAACGAGTAACCAGTAAAGACTAACGAATAACGAGTAACCAGCAAAGAGTAACGAGTAACCAATAAAGAGTAACGAATAATGAATAACGAATACCGAGTAACGAATAACGAATACCGAGTAACGAGTAACGAGTAGCGAGTATCAAATAAAATGAATGTAAATGCTGAATGCCCAAGGCTGCATCGCCAGTTCACAGCAGCTAATCAATATCAATGTAGTTTGAGCGAGTAGCTCACTTTCAGCGATTACGCTATGAGTGTGACTTCAATGGGCATACAACTGACATGAGCCAGGCTCATCTCTTGCTGCTCAACTTCAAGCCAGCTCCAACTCAAGCACTGTGGAGCCCCACAAAAAGAGCAAACAACAAAAGGGGAGCCTTTAATGAGTGCCGGCAAACAAAAGCGTGCAAGACACTGCAGACAACCATTGAGCAAACATGTAGCTACCCACTGACCCCCCTCCCTCCACACCGCCCCTCCTCATGACCCCTTGGCATTCGTCAAAAAAGCAAACGAACTCGAGACCCACTGAGCTCCATCATGCAGTTAGATGTGGCAAATGCGGGCGCATGGCCCGGGCGACGGTGCTGGCTAAATGACATAGCATATTTCAAGGTAAACATTTCGAACTAACAAAAAAAAAATACCAGCAAATACCGGAAAATACCAGAAGAGACGCAGCTGCAGAAGAAGGGCGAACAACTTTTTAACGAATTGCTTTGCACCAGCTGCAAAAGCTTCCCCTCCCATAGCCGCCCCCTCCCCCTCCCACACTGTGTGTGTTGGCAAATTCTAATTGTGTAATTAATGAATTGCCTCTCATGCAACCACCCCACCCAAGTGAGCCACCCCAGGCCCAGGCCCAGGCCCAGGCCCAACCACCGACAGTCGCCGCCCACCTGACCCGCATTTGGCGTAATTTTCATCCACTGGCCAACGAACCACATGGGACGTTAATTGAAATGCTCGTTGGGTGGCTGCGTCCTTGAGATCGCCAGCCTCCAGAAAAGAGAAAAACAAACGGTAAATGAGTGAAGCCCCAGGGAGTGCACGACTGCACGTATACCCTGTGCGCATTCGCATCTCTAATTAGCAATTTGCTTTAGTGCCCGAGCTATTTAATAGCATGGTATGGCCATGTATTGCATTAAGCAAATGGGATGATGTGATCGACTACGACTATACCCTGTACTGAAGAGGGCAAAGATGCGCTAGATTGTAATATTTAGTTATATGCTTCGTATGTAGCATCTTTTGGCTAGTAATATACAATACCAGAGCAATGAGCGACTAGAGTATACCCTACACTGATTAGAGTACACCCAAAAATAAGTCTATATATAGGCTTCTACTGCCTAGAGTTTGCATATATAAAATATATCTATCGTAGCACAACATACCCTTTAGTTGCTGCCCAATTGCAGGGTATACGATAACCACAAAAACATGGCACATAAAATCTTGCAACTGCTTGCAGCAAAAACCGCTGCACTTGCATTCAATCACGCCGCAGCGAGGGTCGCACCAAAAGTTGTCTTGCGAGATGGAGGATCGGCATGAGGGAGGCAGAGCACGCTTGAAGGAGAGCGAGGAAGAGGTTGAGGCTGGGAGCAGAGGAATAAGGCAAAGGGATAGAGAGAGCAGGAAATGTGAAAGAGAATGAGATAGAAAGATATAGGAGAAACAAAGAGAGAGAGAGAGAGTGAAGAAATCGTTTCTTTTCAAGTTTTTTGAGATTCTTCAATTCACAACTCTGTTTAAAGCTTTTGAGCTTACCGAAAGAGCTTTTCGGCGGTAGAGTCAAGCGAGACGTGGGTCTTGAGCTGGTGCATTACGACAAATAGTGAAATCAGCCCGCGCATAACCAGCTATAACCAGTGCAATGCACTTTCTTTCTCTCTCTCTCTCTCTCTGTCTCTATCTCTCTCTCTGTCTCCCTCTCTGTCTCTCTCTCTCTGTCCTCTGTCTTTCTCTCTGTTTACAATTGTCTGCTAGTTAATTTATTTGAAAATCCATTTGTTACCTTTGGCTCGACTCTGTTTACACATACGCCTCGATATCGACATATACGATATATGTACACATATATATATCTATCTATATATATGTGCGATTTTGGCTTTTGTTTTCGCTGTGCGTTTTACATTTACCGTTAATTCAATTTGTCTGTGGAACATTGCGCTTGCCTCTTAGATATATGTATGTATGTAAAAAGATATATATCGATATACATACATGTCGAATCGATATCGAATATAGGTACACACATACATATATATATATATTTTTGGTTAAATCTTAAAGTTAATTTAAACAAACAACAACAATTGAATTGTTTATGTAAATTTGCTAACCGAATTCGAAATCAAATTCAAATTCTATAACAATACAATTATTTGTATAAATCGCATCCTCTCTCTCTCTCTCTCGCTCTCTCTCTTTTTATATACACATCGATCTATATATACATATGTTTGGTTTTGCGCGTAAATTCCACAAAATTAGTTCATCTTGAGTTTATCAAAGTTCAACTAGATTTGTATTCTCTATCTATCGATCCACATATATATGTACATATGCATGCATATGCCAGGTATACTCTATGAAGAAATTGGGTTCACGAAGTTGAATCACATATTTAGGTGAGTTCAATTTCTAACGGAATTTGTGATTAATAATTTGTTTATGCAGCATTTTATTGAGTGTTAAATTGCTCATAATAGACGTGCATATAAATAGATATCATCTTTATAGATCCATCAATATATAAACAATGAACTGTCGATTATACTCAATATTCATTTTATTTGTAGATCAATTGTTAATCATTATTTGATAGATGTACATAAATTATAAGCCATATATAGAGGGTACGAAGTAACAATGATAGATAGAGGTAGAGCTAGAGATAATATACCTTAGATTTATATTTGATTGATATTTGTCTAGTATATTTATAAGATTTCATTGAAAGGAAAAAAGATCTTTAAATTTGCAAATCCATGAGAGCGAAAGGGAGAGGGAGATAGAGAAGAACTAAAGCATCGCAATATTAGAGAATTTCAGCAAACAATGGATAACTCGCTTAAGTTTATTATCATCTCTCATATATGATATATACTAAAGAAACATATCTAATACCAAATCCCATACTAAAATTGATATAATATAAATGAAACTCAAGATCTCAATTGTTTTGAATATCTTGAGAGCTGAACGTTTGTCCAAGGAATATAAGAGGAGAGGCGACATTCCGCGACAATATTTATTGGATCCGACATAGATATAGCAATTATTTTGATATAGATATAGATATAGATATAGATATAGATATAGATATAGATATAGATATAGATATAGATATAGATATAGATATAGATATAGATATAGATATAGATATAGATATAGATATAGATATAGATATAGATATAGATATAGATATAGATATAGATATAGATATAGATATAGATATAGATATAGATATAGATATAGATATAGATATAGATATAGATATAGATATAGATAAGCAAGTAGCACGAGAAATTCCTAGTAGTAAATTAAGGTATATTGTAATAAACAATGAGTAATGCATATAGATCAGTTTATGGAGAGTGGTCTATATAGTATGTAGTATGTGGTAAGGTATATGCATACCTACTCTATATTATAAAAGAGTATTTATACGTCTCTCTTCTATCTACCAGCTATATAGGCTTATGGCATGAAGTACATATACTCTACTATATACCAACTATACATATACACTAATCTCCATAAAGTGATCGATATACAGCCGCAATACATGACCAATTTGCTTCCCAGTCTGGAGACGGCGCTCTATATGATTCGATGCTCAGCGATCGTTGCTAAATGAATGAAAAGTTTCTGCGGCACATGGTCGAAATTCACACGTCTTGGCACACACACACACATATGTGTGTATGTATATAAATATATGTAGCGGCAGAGGGGCGTGGCAGCTGGCGGCGACCAATTGCCCGTTTCGAGTTAATTTAGTGAATTATCGCAAAAATCGAACAAAAGGAATTTTTCCACAAATTTTTTTTTTTTGTTATTGTTGTTTGTTTGTTTGTTATTGTTGTTGTTGTTGTTGTTGCTATTGCTGTTGTGATTGTGTTTTGTTTAGCTTTAGTAAATACTTGAAAATTTAATGCCGTTTGGCCAATAATTAAGGCAGCGCGCGTTGTTCGACTTTTTCGACTTTTCAATATTTTTATTTTTATTTTTATTTTTTTTTTTGTCTTGCTCTCGTTATACCAAACGAGATCTGCTGGATTTGCTCAGCTGTGAGAGAAACAGCCGAGTTTCGTATAGTTGCTTCTACTTGAATGCATTACAGGGTATGTCAGTGTCGAGCATGCCCGATTAGCCATATGCCAACTTGCTTGGGCTTTCATCTGCATTCCCAATCATCCTGTTGCTCCTTCTCTGTGCCTCTCTCTCACACTCCGTCTCTCTCTCTCTCTCTCTCTCTACCGCCAACTAGCAAATATTAATCATACGCACAGTTAGCCAAAAATTGATTTGATATGAACGAGACGCACATAAATTATTTGAAAGATTGAGCGCAGGCTGTGCACCAAAATCAATTGAGAAATCGCACGAGAGAAAAGAAAAACAAAAAGCGATTTCATGTTAAATACAAAAACTCTCTGCCCGAGCAACAGATGGCGCCACCCACCCCCAAACTGACCAACACAAAAAAACAAAAAAAACAAGCCGGAAATCTTTCGAATCTGCAATTGAAGCAATGCGAAACAGGAAATGCCCCCGAAAGAAAAAGGTTAACGCCGCAACAACAAGCGAATAGCCCAAGCAATGAAGAAGAGAAAATTACAAAAAAAAAGGAAAATGGGGAAAAACTGAAAAAAGAAGAGACGTTAGCCCATGTGAAATTGCATTAAGCGTAAAATTTAGAGTTTTATGTTTCAGTTAACAGGAAAAAAAAGTGTCGAAGGTACTGGATAAATATGCATATCGATATATGCATATCGATATGTTTATAGAATATATAAATCGCATTTAAATTTCAAGAAGAAGAAGAAATTGATACTATTCCCAGTCATGAAAATTTGAATCGATTTAATATTTATTCTACTATTCTTAAAATTTTGATACTATCTTTCAGAATCCTTCCGAATTTCTTAAAAATGAATGATTTGAGACGGTTGTCAACAGCTATCATTAGAGTTTCAATTTTCCGCGTCCCCAATTGCCATAGATATCTATATAATATCTATTTAATATCTAATTAATTAAGGGTTATCAATCTGATATGAAATGTGGTTACCGATTATCAGCGCTCCTATTGGTTGAGTCGAGAAAGTCTTAATACTTTGTAATTCGAGGGTATAAACAAAGTCAGATTTAAGCTTCAGATATATAAACCATATAAAAACTGTCTCTGTAAAATAGATATTGTAGATATGCTATTAATTACAAACCCTTAGCTAATGTCAGAGGTACTCTATAGGCTCCACTTTCCCACTCTAAGATACATTCTTCATGCTACCATTACACTCGTATATCTCACATATATCTGCACTAGTTTTCAGGCTCTACCCCGAAATAGTCCTTTGTGGCACTAAATCAGGGTTCGAGTTCCGCACACAAACTCTAACCACATCTTCGAAAAAGCAACTCGAGTCCATAGCTTAAAAAGTTTTTGTTCTACAAGTTTTTTAAGTTAAGTTGTTTAAGTTTTCGCATTTGTGGTTTTCCCACATTTTCATAGCTTCTCATGACCTTTCGTTGGGGAAAAGCCTCAAGATGTGCAACATTTTGAACGAATTCAAGCGATAGCAAGTTTTGCTACAGCTTAAAACTCATTGATTTCGAAAAGTTCGAAGGGTTTTCGAAACTATTTTTGATGTTCGAAAACGAAAACAAACACAGTTGTAGCTCAAGGTCAACGACAAATCGTAAACTTGTTAGAAAAGTCAACAAAAACTGAGAATTTCGACTGTTGAAACAAGTTTTTGAAATAGAAATTATTTCAATATATTTTAATATAATATATTTAATATATTTAAATTCTCATATAATCACACAAATTCCATTTGAACTTGAAACGTTTCACAAAACTGTTGCGACTTTTCGCACCTTTCACAACACTGACCTTCAGCTCTATAAGCAAAGTCTTGAAGGTACTAGAAAAGGAAATAGAAACTCAAATCACAAAAAGAAAATTCTAATTCACTCAAAAAATGCATCTGAAAATTTGTAAAAAAAAAATTAATTCATATTTTTAATTTCAAGAATTTACCTTTATTTTGGCTCTCCTTGCACTTTTGTCTATTGCCTTCTCGCTCGCACACTCAAAATGATTGATATATATATATATTTCGATATATGTGTGTATATTTGTTTAATATACAAACTTTTCAACTTTTAGTATTTATTTATTTTATATCAACAACAACCCAAAAAAAAGCCAACAAAAAAAAAAACAACGGCAAGAATTTTCTTTGAGTTTTTCGAATGGCAAGCAAAAGAAATTCCTTATTTTTGGCGCGCCTTTAACGATTTTTGAAAAATTTCCAATTTGGATTTTTCAAATAATTTCTAGAATCTTTGCTCCATACACTCGCACACACACACACACACACACAGAGAGTCACACACTTTTGGGATCAGGCGCAAATAAAACGTTTTACTTTGACTCTTTGTTTCGTTTTGAACGCACGACTTCAAGTAACGGAACTCGAAATCGAACTCAATCGCCAGTTGAACGGTATTTGAGTCAGTTTGAGTATTGAGCGCTTCTGATTGGCTGTCTCCAAGAAGTAACAACAACGCAATGTTATCCGCTCGGAGGCTGAACGCCTACTGGTCGAAGGCAGTCGCTGAATGCGACGACGACGTTGCGCGCCACGCAACGCAACGCGTGAGCATCGGCAGCGACGTCGACTGTGGCAGCGACAGCGGCAGCGAGCAGCGCGAGTAGCGCGAGTAGCGTTAGCCGAAGAGCGCACGATGTGCGTCGTTCTAGCTGCTGCTACTGCTGCCACGCTGCTGTTGCTGCGCTGCTGCTGCGCTTTTTAATTGCATTTCAGTTGGCAAAAAGCGCAGCAGCTTTTTGGTTTGTTGCTGCTTGTCTGCGCTTCATAAAATATTTTCCTGCTGAATAATTTAATGCAAATATAACGCAGTCTACACAGCGCACACATGTGCACATGTCTCTGCCACAGTGTGTGCATGTGTGTGTGAGTGTGTGTTTATGGCGCCCAAAAAGTCTACACCGAAACACGCACCGAGCACGACCTTCTGCTTCAGGTGGACGCTCTCCAAAAATGCCTCCTGGAATGCTTTGGCACTCGGCCGAATCGGCACTCGCCGTTCGTCGCTCGGCTCTCGGCATTCGGCGTTCGGGCAGCGCGTCGGCCAGCTCGTGCCAGCGCTTTCCAGTCTCATTTGTGCTAACAAGTGGGGAGCAACAGTTGAAATGAATGAAACGTTTTCGACGGCAGCGACGTCAGCTGCGACGCTGGCAGCGCTGCTCGACTTCATGTGTTGCGCATCTCTAATACACCTGCTCGACGTGTCTGTGTGTGTGTGTGTCTGCTTTCCAGGCACACGCATAAGCAGTTATTCGCACTGTTGCGCTATCATGCGTATGTGAGTGTGTGTGTTTGCTCATCTCTGCGCGTGTGTGTGTGTGTTAAGCAGCAACTAATTTTTGTTAATCACACCTTAATGACATGAACTTGACACTGTTCTCGATATTGACGTCGCCTGCGATCTAACGTCAATTGGTCCGTTACCGTTATTTGGCATGTGCATGTGCATGCCTCTCTCTCTCTCTCACTCTCTGTTCACTTAATTACAATTCGCTGCAAGCTTAACAGCAACAACAACAACAATAGCAAACCGCAGCTTCTTTATATGCACACACGCGCACACACTCACGCACACACACATGCAGGCATTGCAGCAGGCTCGACGCCAATGTCGCTTTTAATGAGCTGAGCCAGGCGACAAACGCAACAGAAACGTTTTGCTCCAGCAGACTCTAGATTTTCATGCAGACTGCCGAAAAATACTAAATTAGTATTGTGAGCTTATGAATATTGAAATAAATGAAGTATAAAGCATAACTTATAAACAATTAAGCACTAGCAAATATCTCCCATATATCTATTGAAATAACTTTTGGTGTTTTCGTCGGTCTACGCACGCGAGTCGCTGCGATCGCACGCATTACCTGCTTGTGCCCAAGCCCACAGTATTGAAGCACAATTCAATCGCATTGCTTATTCTATTTATAGCATTCGTAAGAGATTGTATGTTTGTGTGTGTGTGTGTGCGCACATTAATGAAGCAAAGACGCTTGGCGTTTCTTTCCGTGAGATTTTGCAATACGTTTTCTTTCATAACTTCTGTGTTACTTGACCGATTTCAATGAAATTTTCAGCATATTCTCTAAATTTTCTATGGAATATAAATCATGGCACACAACGTGTTTATTGTTTTGTATCGGGAATTTAATTGCACGTATTTATTGACTAATGTGATATTTTAAGTCTGCATCGAAAATTGTCTAAAGTAAATAACAACTACTTATATACATATATAAAATATACTAGCTATAAATGTGTATGAGATATGATTAAATACCTATAATGCAATAAATTTTATAATCGATTTAACGCGAAAAGTTCGTATTTATTTGCAACAAACTTAATCAGCGCGTGATTTAGTCAGACCTCATAATAAATCAATTCGTTAGCTGCTACTCCATAGGAATATATGTATTCAGAGAGAGAGAGACAGAAAGAAAGAGGAAGAGAGGCAGAGAGAGAGAGAGAGAGAGAGACTTGATCATTCATGCCAATATATGTTACTCACTGTACACTTTAGGAGCCCTATCTCGAGCTCCAGTTTACAACGTGCTAAAAATACAATAACATTTTATTTTTTATATGTAATATTAGTATATAATATCAGTATATTTATATATGTATACAAGGATAAAAAATCTTATTACTGTGAACAAAAAATAAAATCCAAAAACAATCAATTCTCAACCCATATACATTTGCGACGCTTTTGTCGCCTGTGCCCGCACTTCCAATTAGAACTAATCAGCAAAGTGTTTGCTTAGCGGTTAGCCCCCGTGATAAGACAGCAGCAGCATCAACAGCACCATCAACAGCTGTTGCCCTCGCTTAGCCACAACCACGCCCATGGCCCCGTCGCCGTCTCCGCCGCCGCCACCGCCGCCTCCCGGCTTGTCGTCGTGGGCAAACTCATCAAAGTAGTTGCCATAGATGCCAAAGGTCAGCAGCTGTGAGTGGCTCTTGCTCAGCCGCAGCTCCACATGTGTGGCGCCCGTCTCGATGTCGGTGTCGTCCTGCCACGCCCACTCGAATTCGGTGGCCTGCAGCGCGTAAAGCGCCTCGCTCAGCGTGCTGGGCATGAGCAGCCGTCGCTGGCGGCGCACGAACTCGCCGCGAATTCGCAGCCAGCTGAACGTGATGCTCCGACTGCCCGCCGCTGGCTCCTCTGCCGGCGCCGCTGCCAGCTGGCCGCAACTGAGAATGCTCTCGTTGCGGCACGCGAACAGACCGCAGAGTCTGACCACGCTATACTGTTCCTCCTCGTAGCGCCGCTGGCCCACAAAGACGCCCGCGCGATAGCTGTACTCCGGCGGCTGCGTCGCATCGCTGGGCAGCTCCAGCTGCAGCTCAAAGTCGCAGCAGAGATCCTGCTGGCAGAGGCGCTGGTGCTGCCTGCTGCCATTGAGCAGCGGCACCAGCCAGCTGGCAAAGTCCTCGAGCTGCGGCTGCTGCAGCATCGTCAGCTGCCTCTGCGCTGGCCCCGCACGCTCCTCATCCAACTCCAGCTCCAGCTCCGGCTCCTGTTCCGACTCCTGCTCCTGCTCCTGCTGCGACTGGGAATAGCGTGGCACACGTGCCAGCAACAGCTGCCGCTGTCCAACGTGCGTGTCGCCCACCATGCGCCGCACAAGGGCGCCGCGGCGCCCTGCATAGATGCCACTCCCACTGATGCCGCGGTGGGGCAAGCTCGCGCCAGCTGCCAGCAGATTCACATTGTTGGCCCACGCCCAGCCCTGTTGGAACTGGCTAGCTGCAAGAGAGTTAGGAGTGAGTGAATGAAAATTCACAATTGAAATTGCCAGTAAAGCTGCAATGAACTTTAACAGCAGTTTTACAAGGAAGATAAAAGAAAAAAATGTTCAGAGAACTTTGATTGAATATGGGAAAAGACTTTTGTGATCAAAGAAACGGTGCAAGGAAGTAGTTCTATAAGAAGTCATAGTTACAAGAAAAATACAATAGATTCTAAAAGAAAAGTCAGAGGAAAGATTTCATTGAACATGGAAGATAAAGTTTCTTTTAAGTTTTTCCCATCAATGTCCAAGAATTTACACAAACTTTTTGCTAAGAAGATTTTTAAAGTATGCCAGAAGAGCGCTTTCAATGAATATGGAAGTTAAAGTCAATAAGTTGAACATTCTCCTACTAATGTCGAAGAGTTCTGTTAAATCTACAAAGATGTTACAAGCCACTTGTAAAAATATTCATAGATTCTGGAGGGAACGAACACAAAATGTCGATAGATTGAAAAGCCAATATATATTCTAAGTACCAGGCAAGTATTCCCAACTGATAACGAAATATAAAACCTTTCTCTATAATACGATAAGAAGTTCCAGTGAAAAGCAGAGTGCAAAAATAAAGCCCACAGATTAGAACGGAATAATCTGAAACAATTTAGATACTCTGTTATCAAAGACAATATTTACGAAGTGGACACGTCTAGACGGAGCTACTCTAGGGCTGTGCAGTGCACACGAAATTGTTGTCACTGTCATTTCTCAAATCGGTATATGGATATAGGGTATAGTATAGTATATAGTATAGATATAGGATATAGTAATGGTATGCTAGCTTAGATAACATGTAGCAATAAAGCACTTATTGCAGAGTTAACGCTACAGAGTATCTCTAAGTCGATTATCTGACTGAATTACAAAAACTAGCACATTTTAGATAGCTATGTATATTACTTATGGCACCTCTAATGTAAGTACAGGCCATGTTCACTTGAAAACTTATTAAGTGCCATCATTTATGAGAATTTCGGTAGAATTACAGGGTATATGTATGTCAACTGTTTACCTTTCTCTTTCTATTTTACTACAAACTGAAAAGTTTTAAACTTGAGTTTGAGGCTTCGTAATCCAATGAGTTCTAGCTCGCTGGAAACTTGTAATAGATTATTACAGGGTATTTGAGAGTCTACTACTCTTACTTTTACTCAATATGCTGCTCTGTAAGAAGAGCTTCATTCAAAACATGCCCATGATGGCTGGATATTCTTACTTTAATACCACTTACGTAACTACAGGGTATCTTTGAGTCTTTTACCGACAAGCTTCTCCAATTTGACTCTCAAATGAAAGCTACACGTAAGCTACACGCGAGCTAGCTCTCATTTGATTATGAATTTTCAGCTTTCATTTGAGAGTCAAAAATTGGAGAAGCTTGTCGGTAAAAGACTCAAAGATACCCTGTAGTTACGTAAGTGGTATTAAAAAAAGGTTCTTCAGTGTTCATGGGCATGTTATTACAAAGTATATGCGGGTCGACTACTTTGACTACTCGACGACTCTCACAGTCAGACTTCAGGTTTGACGTTATAGCAATTACCTGTGAGAAAAGGCAGCTCGGAGTTGAACATCTTGGTGACAATCAAATGCTGAACGGAGTAGCGCTCGACGAGCTCCTGGGCGGGCGTGTAGAAGAGCATGTCGAAGCAAATGAAATGGCCGAAGGTCACATTGAAGTCCGTCTCGAAGATGGCGTACTCCGGCTCGCTGGTGCGATTCAGCTGCGGCTCCAGATAGAGGTTCCACTTGCGGTAGCGCGAGACCACCGCACCGCTGCGGTCCAGCACCACGTTCGTGTTGTAGAGCCGGTAGCCGCGGGCGGGGCAGTCGGCCTCGCGGTCGCAGCGCTCGCGCTCCTTCACATTCAGCACCAGGTAGCTCTGGGCGGCGACAGCTGCGCAGGCCAGCTGCCTGAGGAACGGGGCCACGCCATCGACAGGTGCCACCACAATGGGGCAGAGAGTGCGACGCGAGGGCGCCGGCACCGCCGTCAATTGCAGCTGGCTGTTCAGCGTGCCCTCCGGAAAGATCAGAATGTCCGCAGTCCCATTGGCTGCCTCAATCAGCTCCAGATACGCAGCCAGATTCTCCTCGAGCAGCTGCTCGGAGCTGCCACCACTGTACGCCGGACGAAACTCCACCACGCCCGCCGTATAGTAGCCGCTGGCGGCTGCACCACAGCCAACCGCAGCAGCGCACAGCAATTGGAGGAGCAACAAGCACTTGCCACGCATGATGCGCTCGACAGACTGAGCTCGATACGCCTCATTCAGATTCACTTTCCCCACTCTCTCTATCTCTCTCTCTCTCTCTGCCTCTCTCTCTTCTGTTTCTATCTAATCGTTCGTATCGCACTCAGCGGTTTATGGTCGCCGTCTGTGGTTATCGTTTATGGCACATGTGAATTATGGAGTCATTCGGACAAAGCTCCAGGTGAGCATCTATGGAACGTGGAATCAATATCAGTTACAATGCTGAACTGGCTCTTAATATTCCATGAGCTCAGCTGGTACCCTAAGATGAACTAGTTCTACAAGTTTCCATCAATTTACTTCGTTATACATTTATCTAAGCTGAACGAGTTCCACAAATACTAGTTAAGTAATCTGTAAGAGTTGCTTGCATTTATGGCCCATAAGTTAACTAGTCTTAAATGAACCTTCAGCTGAACTAGTCTTGGGCATGCCATGAGCTAAACTAGTTCCGTAAGCTGAGCGAGGCTTATATACATATGTATAACAAAAGTTTGACTAGCTATACATACAAAATGAGCTGAACTAGTTCTATGCATGATCAGTTAGCCATGCCATTGTTAAGGCCAGATCCCATTAACAAGAATTGCTCCTCCCGCAACAGACGTTATGTTATTAACAGCACTCTGTTAATAACATAACCCAGTTCTCCTACTGGTTCGCTGTACTCGCCGCCCCGCGGAGTACCTCGCCCCCCCTCGAGCGACACTTGCCTCTGCTGGTATTGATGATACACATATCTTTACTAATGCTATACGAGCAACACAGCTTTGATCTAAGAAATAAAGACGAGGAAGTTACAACCCGGTCTTTTTACCACTACAACATTTGGTCCTTCGAGCCGGAGATCATCCATCTCCACATACACATCAGCATTCCATCGGCCGTCGAGATAAGTACCCCATATTTGCGTAAAGTAGTACATATATATACATATATACAGTATATACATACATACACTGGCACTTGTCCGCCGCTATATTTCCTTGTATATATATTTATATATGTACTAATTTACATTATATTTACTACCTGCCTATATGTATATACATATATCCTTATATACATACATATATAGACATGTCTGAAGCTGTGTTACAATCCATACACAAGCATATACGTACTAATCCTATTTAGTCCGACACTCCGTCCTACATATCGCCGCTTCATTCATACACATATGTATATTTCTCCATTTCTATATGTATATTCCGATAAATACGGCACATTTAAATAATTAATAAACTTAAGTTGCTAAATTGGTTGTTTTGCTTTGTGTCCAAACAGCTGAGATCGTAACTAGTATCACCGATCTCTGGTATCTCTGGTATCAATAACTTTTCCGATAATTATCACCGGCCGCCACAATTTCGTGACGATAGTTTTGCACGATCAGAATTCATCGCAATTTAAAACTATTGCAAAATAAATAGAAAATAGATTTTTAGTCTTGTTTTTTTTTTTTTTTGTTTTTCTTTTATTGTTAAAAGGAAATCTCCCCAGCTTAATAATCTAATTTAATTGTTTAATTTATCCTAATTAAATTTATTAAATTTTTCCATTTTTCGTTTAATTGCTTAACAAGACATTTTCTTTTTCAATTTGTTCTACAAAGTTCAACTTCCTTGTTTTTGTCAACTGCATTACTCTGTTCTTGAGTGACTTTCTACCTCTGTATCAGAAATTTCCGCCAGCTAATTTTCCAATTTCCCAATACAGTTCATCAAATAAAAATATGAACAATGTAAATATTTATATGTATTTCATTGAGCTTTACAGAGACTATCCCCAAAGTTCGAATTCACGTCTTTATTTACTACCCCCAGTGGTTGAGTTTCTGCTACATTAGGCTAGACCTACCTACGATATATAAGTTTTCATAGATTTATAGAGAACCCTTGTCCTCCTGCTAAAGGTCTACCCCACAGTAAAAATCCGTCTAACTACTAAGGCTAACTATAAGGAGCACAACGGTAAGCATATGGAACCAGTTGCCAAAAAATCGCAAGTCGGCTGCCCCATCGCCCTTGGGCTTATAGCCGCATTGAATATCCTTGTCCGGAGTGTCAATGCCATAGGTGCAAATGTCATCGTAGTAATTCCCATAGATGGCGAATGTCAATAGGTTGGACAGCGACTCGGCTTCAGCCAGTGCGAAGCGAACACTCAACAGATGGCTAGAGGAAGGAAGCATTTAGTATATGAGTAAGCAGATCCACTCCTGGCTCACCTCTGCTCCTCCTCCTGGACAGACCACTCGAACTGCGATGGCTCGAGGGGCAGCAGATTGTCCCTCACACTGTTCGGCGTCAGCAGAAACTCCTGCGACTTCGGATAGCTGGCCTCAATGAGCAACCGGCTGAAGTTGCGATTCGATGCTGTTGCATTCAGCAGCAGGCCGCAATCCTCAATGTTGGGTCCGCTGCAGACGAAGATGCCGCAGTTGCGCACATAGTTGTTATCCACATCCTGCTCATTGCGCCAGCCATCGAACGCGCCCACTCGATAGCCACTCGGACTTTCTCCTGCCTGCACTGGACTCCACTCCAGCTCGAAGTGGCAGCACAGGCTTCCATGGCAAACGTCCTTTGTCACGTTCCGCTCCTGCTGCAGCCATACGCTCTCGTACAGCTCCAGAGCATCGTCTCGCTTCATCTTGAAGCCGGCGCTGCTTCGGGCTAGAGCCCTCTGCTCTAGACTTTGTCCAAGCCTCTGCTTCTGTCTCTGAGTCGCGACACGTCGCTGCGATGTGACAGCCGAGCTGGGATACTTGGGCACCTGGGCCACATAGATGCGGCGCTCGCCCTCATCCAGATTCATTACGCTGGTGATAGTTCCCTTCCGTCCATTGAAGATTCCTGTTCCGGTACTGCCGTACTCCGTGTGACTGGAGCCCGCAGCTAAAAGATTCACGTCATTCGCATAGGACCAGCCCAGCTGAACTTGAACCGCTGTGGGAGAGGATGCAAGAGATGCTCATTGACCTCAGCCTACGCTAGCACAAATTGTACTCACCCGTGAGAAAAGGTAGCTGAGAAAACCACATAGTGGGAAAGACAAAGTCCCGAATGCCCTGCGTCAGACGCATCTCATGGGCTGGAGCGTAGAACAGGATATCGAAACAAATGAAATGACCGAAGGTCACGTTGAAGTCCGTGTCAAAGCTCACTGACTCCGGCACGAAAGTGCTGTTCCTTGGCTCGCCATAGAGATGAACCTTGCGATACCTGGAGACAACCGTGCCATGCCGATCGAAGACCACGTTCGTATTGAAGATATTGTGGCCATTAGGGGCGCAGGGACGCGTGTCCTCGGGCGTATCGGAGCAGAGCTGTTTCTCATTGATGTTGATCACAATGTAACTGCTGACACTACGAGCCGCACAGGAGATCTCGACAAGAAACGGTTCGTAGTGGCTGGCCGAGGGATCGTCCAGGCAGGGTGTGACCTTCGCATCGGACGACGGCACAAAGCTGGCAGTGCTCAGGCCATTGAGCGTCATCTCTGGAAAGACTATGATGTCTACGCCGCTGGCATTCGGCGAGTGGATCAGCTCCAAGTAGCCGGCCAAATTGTCGGCCAGATTCGCATGGGCATCGTGCCCATTGGCATGACGGAACTCAACCACGCCGGCCGTATAGAAACTCTCGCTGGCCGATTCACCGATCGACGCCTGCGAATAGCCAACTTACGATTAGCCGCTAACGCTTATCGGGGCTGCTAACCCACCTGCTGACTCAGCCGGACTCCAACAGCCAACAGCAGCAGCAGCAGCGCTCTGCTAGCGCTAGTCACATTCTCGGGCATTTGGATGTGCTGTTGCTGCGTGGCGCATCGGCAAACGTTCAACTGGGATACAGTCGGCGGTACGGAAACTCTTTTATAGCCAAGTCCAAAACCAACAAAATCATCTATCTAATCAGCACTAGCTACAATTTGCACTACATTTTTCCATCGGGTTCATATAGGTCGTTGGTGTAGATGGAAAGCTCTTTTCCTTACGAGATGTCCAGATGCCACAGATCTCAGTACATGCCGAAAATATATGTGGAATGCTGATATAGCATGGGATAACATTGTCTCACAAATATCTCAAAGTTCATCTTAAGAGTCAGGAGTGATCTAAAAGGGTATTTCAAGTTCGGCTCGACATCGTCTGGTAGTTTGATTTCGCACGCCTTTCGATTTTGCACGCGACAAAAATGTCAATAATTATTATTTTTTTTTTTTTTTTTGGTTGATCGCTGGCCCGTGCACAGTGTTGCCCAGAAGTACGCAAATAGCACAAGTTATTAGATCTATCTAGGAAGCCGATGAGCGAGATATATCTCTCTGGAGATATCTCAGTTAAGCTTCACACTTCTAATTATAGAGCATCAACAAATTCTTGTGTAAATCAAATTTTTATAGTATCACCCTATTAATTCTTTTCATGCGTATAGCGAATGCATAATTTGATAACTCAGCTATTTTTTCGGCGCTTGTACATTGGACAGCTGAGCAAACTATTTAAGCAACGATTTCGATTGGCTTTACCCATATATACATATATATGTTGGTGTGTCAGCTATCAGGCTACAGTCCAATTATCCGATATAATGGATTTATGATCGTTACGGCTGTCGATACTCTCTCTTATCTAAGTTTTTGTTGTTCTTTTTTTATAGATGTCTATTAAGCGTTCTTATCAGTCATGCCCTCTAGGGTAGGGTTGGACCATTGAAACTATTCGACTGCAGTTGTTACAACTCCGAAATTTTGATGTTTCTATGGTGCTGGAATAATATGCTAATTGTTTTTAGATAAATGATAGAACAATATATCATGTTATATAAATAACGTACATATATTTACAGGGTATTACCAAGGCGATCAATCACCTCAGAAGAGCTGACTCATAAGAGAGGGCAGACTCACTCTTTCTCCCTTTCTAATTCACACGCTCTCTCTCTCTCTCTCTTTCTCTCTCGCTCTTTCTCGTTCTTTGCTATATTCGTGTTACAGATATTAGAATTGCATACTTTTAGACATATCATCTAAAACTTGTCTCCTATAGCTTGTTCGATCCATAGTGTGCATCACTTATAACCAAAGAAAAATCAAAAATTTAAGGCAAGGCTGAATAACAAGTTTTCTCTTTATTGCTACAAGTCTGCACACGCCTTTCGAGGCACGCTTTACTTGCTAAGATGGTATATGAAACCCACAGCCAAAAGCAAATGGAGCCACGTGCCAAAGAAACGCAGTTGGGCAGCGCCATCGCCAGTGGGCTCATAGCCACATTCAAGATCCTTCTCCGGTGAGCCCGAGCCATAGGTACAGACTTCATCGTAGTAATTTCCGAATATAGCAAAGGACAACAGGTTGGACAACGACTCGGTTTTAGCCAGTGCAAAACGAACACTCAACATATGACTGGAAAGAAGATCAAGTAAGGATTCAGTATACTAAAGCTCCCACAAGAAAGTGAGCTGGACTCACCTCTTTTCCTCCTCCTCCACAGACCACTCGAACTGCGATGGCTCGAGGGGCAATAGATTATCCCTCACACTGTTTGGCATCAGCAGAATCTCTTGACTCTTTGGATACTTGGCCTCAATAAGTATTCGACTTAAATTAAAGCGTAGTTGATCTGGGCTCAACATGTATCCACAATCGTCCAGAGTAACTCCGTTGCAGGCGAAGATTCCGCAGTTGCGAATATAATTGGGATCTACATTTGGTTCATTTCGCCAGCCGTCGTAGGCACCTAAGCGATAGCCAAATATCTTCGTATTGCCTATTTCCATATTCAATAATGGGTTCCACTCTAGCTCAAAGTGGCAACACAGCTTTCCTTGGCAAACATTGGCTGTAGCATTTCCGGCGTACTCAAGACTCATCCACGTGGTTGTGTACTGCTCAATATAGTCCCGAGTCATCACGAATCCTGAGCTGGTTGTCTGGGTCTTCTGTTCTGGCGTGGGCTGTCGTACATGTTTCCGAATCTGACTAACGGTTCGATGCTGTCGCCTCTGCTCTGTTCTCTTGTACTTGGGGACCTGGGCCACGTAGATGCGGCGTTCGTTTTCATTGAGCTTTATTACGCTCGTGAGAGTTCCCTTCCTTCCATTGTAGATTCCTGAACCGGTGCTGCCGTACTCTATGCGACTGGCACCAGCTGCCAAGAGATTCACGTCATTACCATAAGCCCAGCCCAGCTGCACCTGGACAGCTAAAAAGTATGGATAACGTAGAGCAAATGAAATAGAGATTAAGACCATAATAACATAAGGAGGCTCTACAATTTTGAGAGTATCTGATCATACTAACCCGTGTAAAAAGGCAGCTGCGAGTGCCATTTAGTTGGGTACACAAAGTCCCGAACGCCATGCTTCACGACCAACTCAACGCTTGGAACATAGAATGCGATATCAAAGCAAATGAAATGCCCGAAGGTCACATTGAAGTCGGTGTCAAAGGTGACGACCTCCGGTAGAACTGTCGTATTCCGCGCCTCATTCAAGTAAAGATGAACCTTGCGATATCTGGAGACGACAGTCCCATTCCGATCGAAGACCACGTTCGTATTGAAGATATTGTGTCCATTAGAGGCGCAAGGACGCGTGTCCTCGGGCGTATCGGAGCAGAGCTGTTTCTCATTGATGTTGATCACAATGTACCTCTTGACGTTGCGAGCAGCGCAGGAGATCTCCACAAAGAAGGGATCATAGTATTCGGCCGAGGGATCGTCCAGACAGGGTGTTACATTTTTCTCGGGTGGAGGCACATATGTAAGTGAATTCACGTTGTTGAGTGTCATCTCAGGGAAGACCATGATATCCGCACCAGTGGCATTTGGCGAGTTGATGAGCTCCAAATACCCCGCCAAGTTATCAGCCAGGTTGGCCGTAAGATCGGTTCCATCAGCCTGACTAAACTCCACAACGGCGGCAGTGTAGAAGTCCTCGCTGGCTCGCTCCTCACGGATGTACGCCTGCAAGGGATTAGGGGATTAGGGGAGTCGAAAACCCCATCAAGTCTTACCAAACCTACCTGCTGACTTATTTGGACTCCAATCAACATGAGCAGGACCAGCTGCCACAGCGTATAAGCTTTTATCATAGTTTATAAGATTTGTTTCTGTATCCGTTCCCGTTTAGATTTGATGTTACCTCGAGTCTTGGCAAAGGGTCGACTACGCTGTATTCGGTGGTGGGATGCCTCTTTTATAATATCCGAAACTTATCAATCTAATCAGCTTTAACAATAATATCGTGTGAGAAATATAACTTATCATGAAATGAGTTATTCTTTTTATCCACAATATGGCACTTCGAAGTAATATAAAACAAGTAAGAAAGCTCTAGTCGAGACTGCTCGACTACGAGATCCCCTAAACCCTCCAAGCAACTGATATTTCAATAATAATTCGCACACACACACGCACATATACAGGGGATTGCGCTTGGCATGCGCTGCAGTGTTGCAAATATTTATTATATATGTATATGCGCGCGCTATATACGGACATTTAAAAAAAAAAAAAAGTTTAAGTCTCTAGCTCTTATATCTTCTGAGATTGACGCGTTCAAACATACGGACGGACGGACAGACAGACGGACAGGGCCAAATCGACTCAGCTCGTCGCCCTGATCAAGAATATATATACTTTGTGGGGTCTGCCACGCCTCCTTCTGTCTGTTAAACCATTATACCCTGATTTCCCATTTTCAATGGGTTCAGGGTATAAAAATATTATAGTTAAATAAACAAAATCTTATCTAGTTATTTCGGCTGTGTCATAAAGCTATATTGCAAAGAGCATCGATACCACAACTGAAGCTCGGAATAGCTAAGGCACAGTGACACATCATTCAAAAATTGTTCAGTGAAGTCCTAAGAAGTGAACTGAGCGCACGACAGTCGAACTTGCAAAGTGTGTTGTGAAGCATCTATTGTGTTGTGATGCTCGTAATGTCGCTGATTTTTGGTGCCAACTCTCGTAAGTTACCTTCCTATATTTACTCTCATTTACTGGGGTAACTAACTGTCGGTGTCACATTACATGGCAGCGTGCTCCACTGAAAGTTCTGAACCCAACTAAAGTCTCCCACAGCTGAGCCCCTATTATCTGTTATCTTCCACATAAAATAATATTTAGACTTAATATCGATGGGGTTCAGTGGAAACGCGTTCAGTGCATATGAAATCAGTACATAAAAAAAGCAAATACCAAGTCTATGACTCTTGTAGGTTCTGAGATCGAAGCATTCATACACAAGTATAGACGGGTGTAATTGAAGTGATTCAAAAATCAATATTTTCAAATTTCGTTGAAAATCTGATAAAATATTAATGACTTACAATTTGTATAATTCTTCTTATCACGCCTAGCCTAACCATGCATGACATGGAAAGTCAAAGATAAAAACCTAGAGCTGCGATATTGGGAGTTTATGACTGTAGTTTGCCAAATAATAAAAAGACCTCAATACCTTTATCTATAGCTCATTGCAAGCAAAGTACAGTCTTTGTTCAAATCGAGCCACATATATTTTATTAACGGTGTATAAAGCAGAAAGTATAAAGTTCTCTATGGAAAGATTATTATACTAAAGACCTATCCCAAGACTTAACTTCTTTCCCTTTTCTTGATTAAGCCTATTCATACATATCAAGCTATATACATTCCAAATCTTGAAATCAATCTTAGACTTTAAAGAGGTCTGTTCGTCCAAAAAAAAAAAAAAAAAACCAATAACAATAATAAGCTCATTAATGTCTAAGATAGAATACGGTGCCCATAGCCAGCAGCAAATACAACGAACTGCCGAATAGTCGCAGCTGAGCAGCGCCATCGCCAGTGGGCTCATAGCCACATTCAAGATCCTTTTCCGGCGAGCCCGAGCCATAGGTACAGACTTCATCGTAGTAATTTCCGAATATAGCGAAGGACAACAGGTTGGACAACGACTCGGTTTTAGCGAGTGCAAAGCGAGCAGTCAACATATGACTGAAAAGAAGATCAAGTAAGGATTCAGTATCAAAAGAAATCTGGATCAACAGCTCCTATATTAACTCACCTCTTTTCCTCCTCCTGAACGGACCACTCGAACTGCGATGGCTCGAGGGGCAGTAGATTATCCCTTACACTGTTTGGCATCAGCAGAATCTCTTGACTCTTGGGAAATTTGGCCTCAATGAGTATTCGGCTAAGGTTGAGGCGTAGTTGATCTGGGCTCAACATGTATCCACAATCGTCCAGAGTAACTCCGCTGCAGGCGAAGATTCCGCAGTTGCGAATATAGTTGGGGTCTACATTTGGCTGATTTCGCCAGCCATCGTAGGCACCTAGGCGATAGCCGAATTTGTTTTTATTTCCTATTTCGGTATCTATTGGGCTCCACTCCAACTCGAAGTGGCAGCACAGCTTTCCATGACAAACTTCGGCTTTCGCACTGCCCGCCAATTCCTGATCTAGCCACGTCGTATTGTACTGCTCGATATAGTCCCGAGTCATCACGAATCCTGAGCTGGTTGTCTGGGTCTTTTGTTCTGGCGTGGGCTGTCGTACGCGTTTCCGAATCTGACTAACGGTTCGATGCTGTCGCCTCTGCTCTATTCTCTTGTACTTGGGGACCTGGGCCACGTAGATGCGGCGTTCGTTTTCATTGAGTTTTATTACGCTCGTGAGAGTTCCCTTTCTTCCATTGTAGATTCCTGAACCGGTGCTGCCGTACTCTATGCGACTGGCACCAGCTGCCAAAAGATTCACATCGTTGGCATAAGCCCAGCCCAGCTGCACCTGTAGAGCTTTAATGTAGTGTAAGGAAAAAGGTAAATGAGATAGTGATAAAAGAATATGAAATACAAAAAAAGAAACAAAACGAGTAAGTAGGTATATCCAGCAGCTCAGTTTTACCTGTGAAGAATGGCAGTTGCGAATGCCACTTAATTGAATAGACAAAGTCCCGGATGCCATGTTTCTGGACCAACTCAAGGGTGGGCACATAGAATGCGATGTCAAAGCAAATGAAATGCCCGAAGGTCACATTGAAGTCGGTGTCAAAGGTGACGACCTCCGGTAGAACTGTCGTATTCCGAGGCTCATTCAAGTACAGATGAACCTTTCGATACCTGGAGACGACAGCCCCATTCCGATCGAAGACCACGTTCGTATTGAAGATATTGTGTCCATTAGAGGCGCAAGGACGCGTGTCCTCGGGCGTATCGGAGCAGAGCTGTTTCTCATTGATGTTGATCACAATATACCTCTTGACGTTGCGAGCAGCGCAGGAGATCTCCACAAAGAAGGGATGATAGTACTCGGCGGAGGGATCGTCCAGACAGGGTGTTACATTTTTCTCGGGTGGAGGCACATATGTAAGTGATTCCATGGTATTCAGAGTAATCTCAGGGAAGACCATTATATCCACCCCAGTGGCATTCGGCGAATTGATGAGCTCCAAATACCCCGCCAAGTTATCGGCCAGGTTGGCCGCAAGATCGGTTCCATCAGCCTGACTAAACTCCACAACGGCGGCAGTGTAGAAGTCCTCGCTGGCTCGCTGCTCATGGATGGACGCCTAGAAATACCCATCTTGAGATTAGCAGCTACGTTTTATCCGAGCAACGGGCTCACCTGGTGACTAATCCCGGCTGCAGTCAACAGTAGCAGCAGTGCCTGCCACAGCCCGTTAACTCTTGTGACAGTCTTGGCCATTCGGATTGGATATCTCGATTGCTGTTTACTGCTTAAGTTACTGCCTTTCGACTGGGACACAATTGCTGCTGCAGAGCCTTTTTATAAACTGAAGTTCACCAGCCCCAAATACATTTATCTAATCGGTCCTAGCAACAATACTGAACACCCTACATAGGGGTAAAACCAACTTGTGCTGAAATGTGCGACACATCGCTCCAGATGTATCGACTTCTTCACACTCGAAAAAGCGGAATTCGTAGAGTTGAGAGTTTATATAGATATAAAAATATAACAATTAATCTAGCCTCTCTATTAAATAGAAATATTAGAGTATCAGTTAATAATTTGATTATGGCGAATAATTTTTGTATAATTTTTGAATATTGTTTATTGGCTGATATTGACTTTATGGCCCCCATTTAAGATTTTATAAATGCAATTGGACGTATCGAAAATATCAATTTGATATCAAGTAAATACTTTTCGGCTTGTAGATTGGACGGCAGAGCAACTTGTTTACAATTCTCCAATGGTCGCGTGAAGCACGCTTCAAGGTACATTGCAATTATCGGATATAATGAAATCAATACACCCGACCTCCTTCCACAGTCATCACATAACGTTATCAAAGCAGTTGCTTTTATGGATTCATATTTACTGTTTTTTTTTTTTTTTATCAATGATATGTGTTCTCTTTCCACTTATCAAAGTTTTTATATTTAACGCATTTATCCGAGTTGGTTTGACTCAAATATTCAGCTATTTTCAACCTAATTTTCATACATATGCTAAGCGAATCATATTATCCAGCTTATCCGGCGATATCCTAGTGCAATAAAATTTAGTTATCATTAGTTTTAATTTTGCCTTAATTTAATGCATTCGGTTCCTTAACTTATATTATATTTACTTTATCCGCCATTATCCGGCTATAGAAATTTGCGTTAAAATAGAATAGGATATATTTACAACATATGTAAACGTTGTGGGCAAGTGTATCATAGATTATCAAAGCTCTAGAGTTATCCATCTATAAAAATGTGGAGATAAATAAAATACTGAAACTGATTGGTCAAATTTACGATCTTCAGCTTTATCCATTTTTATTTTTGTTCATATAATTATGCATTTTTACTAATATTTGCCTTTTTTTTCTTAGTATCCGCCTTTATCCATACCTATAATACTTTATATAATCTATCCGATTGCGCTCAAATGCAAACTTGGGTAATTTCCGATTCCCATTCTCGCAATGTTTAAGACTCTTCGGATGTTCCTCTAATACCCAAGGGAATTCAGTACACTTAAAGAGTAAATTAAAAATAAAACACGCATTACTGAACTCAACTCCTTCTTAAAGCTAAAGAAAAAATACCAATTTCTGTGCTTATATAAAATTAAAAAATAATGTTTTAACATTTCTTGGTCATATATTTTAAATACGAAAATTTACCCAAGGGAGACGAGCCGTGTGCGCACAGAGTGAGGGCAAAAGAGATGGAGAATGGAGGGGTAGAGAGATAGGGTGGCTGCTCATTTTATACGAAGGCTGCCATAAAGAAGAAACGAACGGTAAAACACGTTAAAAGGTAAGACGTGAAGGCAACAATAACAACAACAACAACAACAACAACAACAACGACGACAAAAAAGGCAAACGAAGGCAGCTTCATTTAGGCTTTGGCCCCAGCCTAAGTCCCTGCTCCACATATGCATAACCAAATGCTTGAGCTGTGTGCGCGTGTGTGTGTGTGTGTGTGTGTGTGTGTGCGTGTGGTTGGCAGCCGGGTCAGTCATATGTGTGTGTGTGTGTGGGTTGCTTGCTGCTACTTATGTTTAAGCTTTGTATTTAAGCTTTTTGCACGATTTCCTCTAACAAATGGATTTTCACTTGTTGCCCCCATCTATACATTATGCACATAAATATATATATGTATATACATATATAAGTCAGTGTACGGGTGTGTGTATATATATTTTTGTTATGTAATCTGTATGTCCTTGTTGTCATGCTCGGTTTTTTTTATTTTTTTTTTTTTCTAGATGCCCTTCATCGACTCACTTCAGTCGTCGCGTTCGACTGCCACACGTTTTGCTGCTAACAAATAATTTAATTTCTTTGGGGCATCTTTGCTATCTCTGTCTCCGTCTCTGTGTGTGTGTGTGTGTGTGTGTGTGTGTGTGTGTGTGTGTGTGTGTGTGTGTATGTATGTGTGTTGGCCTTAGAAGTTGGTCAAACAAGCTTAAGCAACTCGCAATGTGCGCCCATCGATGCTTCACATGGCAACCGCAGCAAATTTCATATTCCTATTTACAGTTAATAATCTGCAGCAATATATTCAAATGAAATATATGATTGACTGGCAAATACCCTGTAAGTGGTAAAGAAGCTAACATTAAAGGTCATTACTTTCTTTAAGCTGCAAGAGTTTTCGTAATATATTTCCATAAAAATTATGCAGCTGGAACTTGATTCTACTATATTCAAAGCTCTAACTTGAAAGCAAAGCTAATAGCTAAAAGTATTTTAGTTTATCGAAACAGTAATCTTATAGTAGCTCAAACATCAAGAGATGGAACTGAGTAGCTCGAGGAACTACTTAGATCCTTACCGATACCGTCTCCTAGGCATTTACGTAATGCAACATAAAACTCCAAAAGCCTCGCCCTAGAACTTGTCGCTGGCTCACACGGCACTGCCTCCTAGACCTACTAAGCCGCAGCTTGAATGGAGTTCTATCAAATGAAAGCTTTACCTCTGATACCCTATAATTTGTCCTTTCTCTAAGCTATGCACCCTCAGTGTTCGTTATCTTCAATGGCATCAATGTTCCTTTAAGTTTGAGCAGCCAAATAAGAACCTAGAAAAAAGTAGACCTGGGACAGAGAGCTCCTGCCCAGATGTTAGGTAAGCAGCTTTTAGAACAGGTTCTCGGGCAGACAGTCTTTGGAAGCTAGGCTAGGTGCCTGACCAAGTGCTGAAGAAGCTGCCCTGAGGGGAGTCAGCGAGAGAAAGGTATGTTGCCCAACCTGTCAAGAGATGTGTTCTAAGACAATGCGAATCAAATATTCAATATCATTTTATAAGATAAGATGAGATAGGAGCAATAGCTGCAATCGGAGATGTTAACTTATTTATGGAGTTAGGCACCCCACAAGCAAATGAATGCGGAATGTTATCGATAACTGAAACATCTACTATAGTATAACATTGCTCTACAATATTCTTTAATTCATTCATTGAGAGTCTGTAAATTTGGAATGCTTACTTAAATCAATTCGAAATGCTATATAAATTGTTGATCCAGTCAAAGGCAAGCCAAAGGCAAAGGCAAAGGCAAAGGCCTTAAAGCATTTTGCTTTCCATTTCACTCCGGCAAAGGCATTGAAATTTGCATTAACTCGAGTACGATGTGAGCTTAATATGAGGCAATAAACTGTTTTTTCTCTCTCTCTCTCTCTCTCTCTCTCTCTCTCGCTCTCTCTGGCCTGCCTGCAAGCAAAATGGGTTAAGGCAGCCTAACAGACAGTTGACACACACACACACACACAAGCGCAGCTGAATCACTTAAAGTGAAGGCATTTTGCATGTGAGGCAACTAAAGTTGACACGAAACCCCATCTTTGTCATCGTCATCGTCATAATATCGATATACACACCTCATGTGATGGCTGGTATGTCAACTCTGACCGCGGGCGCTGCCAGATTTTTGTCTTCTTGATTAATTGCAGCATGCGACGGAGCTGAAACCATTTGTTAGAGCAACGAGCGAGTGCTGCCCATTTACAGCCACGCCTCCCGCTTCCGGCCCCGCAGCCATGGGCAAACTAAAAATATTATTAATGATGGCAACACTGGCGGCAGTTCTCAGTCTCTCAGTTAGTCTGCATTTGACATAACTCATACGATGCGTTGTCTTTCCTGTGGACCCCTCCCCCTCTCTCCTCCGCCCCTCACAATGCTGAGATTTATGCGTGTTACCCAAGGGAGTTGGGCATGTGGACTGCGGTATGCCTGGTGTGTGTGTGTGTGTGTGTGTGTTTGTGTGTGTGGGCTCTGTGGTGTATTGACTGATTAATTAGCAGCTCTTAATGCCAGCAGCAAACGAATTGCCGAATTATGAAGCTTCACCGTTTAGCCAAAACCCACAGAGCGACAGAGACAGAGACTGAGAGAGAGAGAGAGGGAGAGAGAGAGTGTGTTTGCCTAATCCATGTTCGTAAGCTCTGCGAACTAGCTTCGAGACAAGACTTTAAGCCACTTGACATGTGTTTACTTCTATGTGTGCTAAGACTCTTCTAATAGGCAGTCAAATGGACGGACGGACGGACGGACGGACGATCGGACAGACGCACAGCTAGGCAGAAGATAGCTTAACTTTTCATATTTACTTTGACATTCCATTGCTATGACTGTGAAATAGAGGATGATCAAATATGGAGCAATATTTTATCCGATTGCTCACTATAGCTGTGATTTATGTTATCGATAAATCGACATTTATTGACAGTGATGAATAGACGGGCATATTGGATACGTTTTCATATTTACTTTGACATTCCATTGCTATACCAGTTAAGCAGAGGGTGATCAAACTATATCCGATAGCTCTATGGCTGTGTTATGTTATCGATAAGTCGACATTTATTGATAACGATTGGATAGATAGATGGCTATGACTGTTCAGTAGAGGGTGACCAGATATGAGCGATATTATTTCGAATATCTCCCTATGGCTGTGGTTTAAGTTATCGATAAGTCTACATTTATTGATAGTGATATATGGATGGGCAAAAACGATAACTGTTCATATTTACTTTGATATTCTATTGCTATGAATGTTTACTTGGGGCGATACCATATCCGATAGCTCCTTATAGCTGTGGTTTATATTATCGATAAGTCGACATTTATTGATAGTGATAGATGGGTGGGTAGATAGAATGAGTTTTCATATTTACTTTGATATTCTATTGCTATGAATGTTTACTATAATATGACCCACATATCCGATAGCCCTCTGCAGCAATTTTTTATGTTATCGATAAGTCGATATTAATGATGGTGATTGTGATTATGCTCGCACGTGCTGAAATTTTGAATGTTTTAGTCGAATTTCATCTTAAGATCAGTTGTCCTCATGGCTTTTAGAGCCTAGGCGATTTGTCTCATAGTTGAAGAGTTGCAGTTTGAATATTTATATATGGTATAGAAACTATAGAGCCTAGTAGAAATATTTCAGCTTGACGACAGGGTCATTCGCGAGCTGGAGCCTAAGCCCAGACTGCGGTTATATATTTCATTAATAGTGAAATCAATAAAAGCCTGAGAATTGATGGCCTGGTTTTCATCTTATCTTTTTTTTTTGAGTTGATTAAACTGAAAATTACATGTGAACTGTTCGGTATT